>NW_006770652.1:5082776-5127322 GCF_000442215.2 Lipotes vexillifer
TTGGTCTTATTCTGATGAATCTTATACTTCTCTTTTTCTTGCTGATCACAGATGATCTGAGTTATCCTTGATGGGAAAGCCATGGGGAGCATTTGTAGAAAGGGCATCCCAGGAGCAGAACACATGCAAGAGAGATGATTGCAAAGAACGTGCTCAGCATCCTCCAGTGTGACAAGAGGATGCTTTGAGCTGAGCCAGCCCCGGCCTTTTGCCTGGAGTCCTTTGTTCTCCTGTTGCCACAGAATAAAACCACACTATCTAGCCTGTACAGAGGGCGCACCCACCCACCACTTTAGTCTCACGAGTGTCATGATCTACCCACGAGATGTGCTTACAGGAGTAATTCTCCAACTTGCATCAGTGGTGGGAAAACCTAGAAGTCTCGGCACTTTGTGTGGAAGAACATGGACCGCTGACACAGTGTATTAGAATTAACAAATATGCCCTGTAAATGTCTGCTGCATTTATAGTGATCTGACACTGAGGCTATGAAGGGAAGACGTCAAAATGTAAGAACAGTATGGGAAGGGAGATTTTAAATCATGACATTTCTATTTAACAACTTGTATCTGGGAGTTGGGAAAAGACTGACATAACTAAATCTCGGCAGCAGCACCCTTGATCTGGAAGACAGAAACCAGGGTCATATGGGAGTGGAGCTGGTGAATCAGTGGTTAAAAGTACCACATCGTACACCAGAAGAAAAAAAAGGCAGGAGTAAGCAATGAAATCTGAAATTCCCTTACCCGTGCGCAACTCTTTGTCTTACGGTAAGCAGCTTAGGACAAGATGCATTTTATGGGGCCTGAGCAGTCAAAAATGTATATTGATTTTCACAGATTCAGTCCCAAAGAAGGGCTGCCGGGGAGATATTTCCAGTAGCTAGTATCCCAAAGAAGTTGGCTATGTAACAAAGTCAGAGGATACAAATGGAATTTGGGGAAAGTTGGAGCTATTAAATAAGTAGAAAGTCATTTTCAGCCTATAGGGGTTATATACGGGAACTGTGTGTGGGCAGAAAGAAACTATACAACCAACTCTTTATCTACTATCAAAGGACAGGAAAGAGCTCAAACTTGTTCATGAGTGATTAAGTCACTTAGATAATATTGTAGAGCCCTAAGGCTGCCCTTTCTTCCCATGAGGACGAACCAGGACACTTAGCTTTGTCCATTCTCACTGGCTGCAAATGATCTGGAGTATCTGAAGTCAAAAGGACTGTATGCCTTCCCAGTCATGCTGGCCTCTAGTTAAACTAACACCCAGAGAAAAATTTACCAACTTTTTTTTTTTTTTTTTTTTTTTTTTCCTTTTTCAACTCCATCAACGAATCGTGTGTTTTTACTCCCCAGTTTGGTAGTAATATCAAAACCTTCAAGCTTAAATTGACCTTCCTTAACCTTGGCTACATTTTAAGGAAGTCGTCTTTGTTGGTCTCTGTATCATCATAAGGTGACTCCATATCACAGTACCAGATGGGCTATTTGTAGGTCCATTCCTGCAGAAAGCTCATCCTATAGACTCTACATTGGCTTTTGTATCTTGCTCCAAATTTTGACATAAAGCTTACTGTTGAGTCCTCTATAACTGATCATTTTAGTCTTGTAGCCCAGTGGATGACCCTTGGCTGAAGAGGATAGACTTTCTGGTTTCAATTTTTTCAAAGTGTAGAACATGATGATTGGGCAAAAGCTCTCTGGACCACCTACTCTACCACCACACACACACACTCAAATCTTGAGAAGTCTTTTCTCAAATTAATAATCATTGCTGAGGTTACAATTTAAAAATATTGATTCTTACATTTTGATTTAAATTCAACAAGTAAATTAAAATACATTTGAAACACAAGTTTAGGCGGATTTTTAGAACATATTTGTTATTGGCCATGGGACCACCTAGGACATATGGGACCACCAATAGCCCTGAGATCACAATTTGAGAACCATTTATCTATACCACAGCAAATGTACATTCTGGTAGAAACTGAAATGAAGTAAACATGTTTCTTTTTTGTTAATTTCATTTTCATCTCCTTTATAAAAACAAAACAAACTCTTTTTTTATCTTTCTCGATTTGGTTGTCAGGAGTCAGACTTAACATTGTCACTTCTTCCAGTTCTGGGAAAACAGAATCTAGAAAAACAAGAAAAAAGCTAACAGTAGTCTTAAAGATCTAGCTTATAGCTGACTGGTGAATCTGAGAGTAGTGTGTAGACCATTTCAGGCAGCTGGCTGAGACAACCTGTTACATGTTTCTGAAGGTGATAAGATTTTTTCCAGTAGGTGTGTTACTGCAGTTCATGTATGTTTGCTCATTAAAATACTCTGAAAAATGTTAAATGAGTCGTGGCCAGGACTGCTATGTGTTACTCTAACATTCATTCTCCCATTCCTTTTGATATTTTGCCCAGCTAAAAGTCTAGACTTCTCAGCATCCCTTTCCCCATTCAGTTGGGTGTGGGTCTGTGACCAAGGTCTGACCAATAAGATACATACTGTCGTGTTGTGTGGAGGTTCCAGGAAGCCTTCCTGAAGGCAGAAGGAGAGCATGAGAACTCCTCAGTCGCCTACTTCTTCCTGTTCCCTGAAATATGGATGTAAAGATTTGCAGGTGAGGATCACGCAGATGTACTCCTGGAGCTTAAGAGAACATCTAAGGATGCTAAGGATGATGGAGCAGCAAGTAAAAAGGAAGTGCGTGCTAGTGGAACTGCCACTAAACGGGAGAGAAAAACTTTTATCTGGTTTAGACCACTGTTATTTGGGTTTTGCTGACCTATGCAGTCAAACATAACCCTAACTGACACAGAAGGGAAGCCAAATAGAGCGAGTTTGCCATTTGGAAGCATAGGGCACCATAGCTACTACTGTTCCACCCTGGTTTCGTGTCTATACCGCCGGCAAGTATCAGGTGCCTGGAGGGAGGGGGATCTTCTCAGGTCATGGTTTGGGGAGTACAATGCAATCTCTTACTCTTTCTTTAGCTCATGTGTCATTTTTTATATGAGCCACTTTAAAAATAACACATCCAGGCTTTCTTTCCTTCTCCTTTCCTTCCTTCTTTGCTTTCCTCCCTCCCTCCCTCCCTTCCTCCCTCCCTTCCTCCTTGTCTACCTCCCTCTCCCAGACCTTTTCTGAACTTCCTTACCATGTTTGGGAAATTCCTTTCTCTATGAGCCTTGGTGGGATGCAAAGAAATCCCAAAACATCAATTTCTCATTCCCCCCACTCCTACAGGCATCAGCTAATCAGAGGTGCCTACTTGGGGTTTTGAACCTGGAACTAATGACACAAAGAAACAGGGATGGGAGATTCTCTATGGAGACAGCTGTAGGGATAGTAGCACCCTTTAAGGGCAGTGGTGGCAGGGAACTAGCTATGACATCAATGCCCTTCAGCCACCAACATCAAGGGCCACATCTGTAGTTGAAGAACTTGAGTGCATTACTCATTGCAGCGAGGGAATGTGCAAATTGTAGAGAACCATGGGGTGTCTCAGTAAGAGGGTGTTAGAAAAAAAAAACCTGTTATAGGATTTGGGCTTTGGTTGATAATTTCAAGGAAGATCAAAGAAGGGAGGGATACTGTCAGAACCCAGGGCAATTCTAGATTGTCTCAGTAAATCGTTTCCACAGGGAGGGCAGACTAGAGCAAGGATAAAGCTGCAATCGGTAAAGAAGCAGCAGGTACTCACTCAGCAAAAGGGGAGATGTTTGCTATTTTGTGTTGCATAGGGACCTTGTCTGAGATGGATGTGGCTGTGAGCAAAAAATACTGTTTAATTGTGAACGTCAGATCAGATCAGTTCTCAGACATTAGGGGCTACTGTTTTCTTTCTTGTGAGCAGTATCTGATGTCAGCAGTAGCAGTGGTGTAAACTGTGGCATCTGGTGTTTGGTGCAGTGCACTCAATAGGCAGATTCTGTATTGTCATTTTCATCATGTTTTTTTCTTCCTGCCCATTCTCTAAGGCTGGTTTCCTAATCTTCCGGGTAATTCTATGAACTACCCAATACCCTATCAATAATTTTTTTCCTACTTAAATCAGCCAGAATCAAATAAGACAGTTATCACTTGCAAAACTGTTTCCTTGTATATAGCAATAGTTATTTTACAACAGAAAGTGAAAGTAATATAGCTATAAATTACTCTATGGCTATTCTCTAGGTGAGGATATATCCATTTATTATTTTCCATTGTATCTTAAAGGCATTTTGCTACTTTAAAACTACACTTATATGATTCTGGAAAACCTCTGGTCTCCATATGAATGATGAGACGTTCAGGAGAATCTGGGAGCAGAGTTGGAACTATTAAACCTGAGATGATCAGCCTGGGTTTCTGGGAATCTCCCACTAACCCGTTCTTGAACAGCAGACACTGTGCCTTAGATGGGAAATAGAAATGTAGAGTGTCACCCTTAAAAGGGTGCAAAGATTTGAATAAGAAAGATTTCGGAGTTTGTTCCAGCTTTCAAAAGCAAGTTCAATAAAATAAAAGCTATATTTCCCTGTGCTGTACGAAAAAAAAAAGCTAGTTAGGGTAAAGCCAGCAGCCACGTTACTCCCACATAACCCTGCCCACTATTCATGCCTGTTGGTACCAGGATTCAGCACCTGAAGTGGGTCTTAGTCAATCCGCAGACTGGATGGAAGTATCAGAGATATATAGCATTCCTGTTCTTGGACTCTCACAGGATTTCTTTTTCTCATATTGCCTCATCTGAAACTTTATAACTTCCCACACTTGGACTTAGCATAAGTGATTCTATTCCCCCAAAGCAAAGTGGCATAACTAAAATCCTCTACTATGGGCCAGGACGTGTTCTAGGCCTGGGAAGGATCTGCGAGTGAGGGGACGGGGGTCGGGGGGGTGATCTCCTTGTTCACACCTCACCCCACCCCTGGGTTTGCCCTCCCCTTAGGCGTATGGTTCTGGGATTGTGGTGAGAGTGGGTAGGGGTATAAAGGTGACATCATCGGATGAGGTCTGTGTGGACTTTGGAGGCACATCCAGCAGCCCCTGCCGCTGACCTGGCAAGAAGGGGGCACAGGGAGCCTGGCCCTCCTCTCAGCTGCTGGGGCAGGTTCTTCGGGAGCAGACCCAGAGCTCAGTCCTTGCTGGGAGGTATGGAGCACCGCCGCCTCCTATGTCCTCCAAGGATGCCTTGAGCAAGGCCTTTCTCCAAGGCACCACTCTCTTCCTTCTTGGGCAACCTCCTGGAATCTGGAGGAATCCTCTGGTGGTCCCCTCATGCTTTTCCTTTCCTCTGATATTAAGGGAAGATCTCCCTGCCTCGCTCTGTTTCTTCCTTGCATAGCTTTCGTTATCTTCTGTATCTTTCACAAAAGGTTTGAAGCCCCCTTAAACCCTGAGCCGAATCTTGGGCCAATGAAAGCCTGCTTCCCTCTCTTCTAGGGCAGGGAGGGCTGATTTTTCAAATCTTTTCAAGAGGTAGGGGAAATTGTGGTATTCTCTCATCCTAATGTAGCAGAGAAATTCAAGAAGAGCAAAAGAGCGTTTCATATACATATACATACCTATGTACATATGTGCACACAATGCACACCTTGTCACAGGAGCTGCAATAAGGATAACCTCAGCAAGAGAACCTAGAAAGGACATCGCACAGATTGACCCCTGCAGAAGGTGACGATTGAATGGAAAAACGGGCAGGGGTTTACAGATCAAAAAAAATAAAAACAAATCTAAGAAAGTTCATTACAGGTAGAGAAAAGAGAAAGTTGCATGTTCTTGGGCAGAGGGGCATAACAGAATGGACATTCTCTCCTCACGACAGCACAGTATAAACTACTTTGGTTGAAAACAAAGACGCGAGAAAATATGGGTCCTGCCGTTACCAACTGTGTAATCTGATTTGAGAATGCACAAACAGACGTAACAGCTAACATTTGTTAGGCATTTACTAAGCATTTAAAAACATTATCCTTTCTCTTTTGCACAGCTGAATCTTTGCAGTTGTGTTCTATGTCGGGCATTCTGCTGCAAAACAATAAAATCAAGACACAAACAAAAAAAAATATTGTCCTGAGTATAAAAGATGCCCTATCTTCTTTAATCCCCCCCCAGCAATCGAGGTGAATGCCTTTTATTAGTATTGTTTTACAAATGAGAGGACTGAGGCTGGAGACAGTAGGGCCCCAGACCATTCTTACAGGGATGGTAAATATAGATACCGCCTCAAAGTAACACACACGTGTGCATACGGATCAGGGCACGTTCAGAGAACACTCGGTTTTACTTGACTTTCAGATCATGCTTCAAAGGCTGCAGGCAGATGGAGAACTTGTGGGGCCCCTGAGGAGCTGGCTGGACACATCGGGGTAACTTTGCTGAGAAAATGTGTCCACATGGTGTGTGCCAAGTTCATTTCACCCTTGCTGGCCAGGCCATAAGGAGAGGCCACTGAGTGTGACGGGCACAGGGCCTGGCCCAGAAGCGAAGTCCCAAGCGTTAGAAGCAGAAATGAGTTTCAGTCTTCCCGTTCAGTTCACAAGGCAATCAACAGATTGTAACATTAGGTTTTCCCCTCAGTGCTGACCGAGGTGGGAACAGTTGTGGCCGAGAGTCAGGAATATCCCAGCTGGGAGAACGTTCTTAGACTGGCCTTGTAGAAGGACAGCTAGACCCTCTCTTTAGGGGAAACAGAGAGTGGTTGTTACCAAAGTTTTTCTCCAGCACATCATAAAATGGATGCCCAGGAGCTGAAAGTCTCGGGATAAAATTAAAGATGGGTTCCATCTGGGGCACACTCTGCTTTGGCCCTTGAAGCCCAGTCAGATACAGAAATGGAAGCTGAGGAGACCAAGTATCTACCACATGAGAGCTTTCTCTGTTCAACATTGTTTCTTCCATTTAGTGTTTAGACATTTTGATGTGGCTGTAATAATAACAACAACAACAGCTGCTACTACACACCACCCACTGTGTAAGGAAGGTGGTGGTCTAAACCGTTTTCACAAATTGACTCAATCTTCAAAACGAATATTTGACAGGTGGTGTCATTATTATCCCCATTTTACAAATGAGAAAACTGAGACATAAAGAGGTTAAATACTCTCCCATCTTCACTCATCTAACACGAAGGCAGAATGAGGGATCTAACCCATGCATCCAGGCTCCAAAGCTGTCAATACTGCCTCTTTTTAAATACATTTTGTGGGACTCCAGGAGTAAACTCAACAATAATGAAGACAATTTCTTTTCTTATAATTAAGGTTTGACTCAGCTTCCCCTTCCTAAAATGGGTATACAATACTATGGTGATTACTTATATATATAATCCATCATGGGATTTTGAAAACATACTTAATGTTTGTATAGCACTTGGAGGCCCATTAAATGTGCAATAAAATGTAGACAAAGAAACATTTTTGGCATTGCTTATTGATGATGGCAGTGGAAGTCAGTTTCCTTTAAAGACTTTTACTGCTCCAGTAGTTCCTTCTTTGTAGTATTTCCTATGGCCCCTTTTCCTAGCTCTCCCATGGAGAAGAAACTAGAATGGCAGAGGGGAGCTGCCCACCCATATCAAGTCAGCCACTCATAATTAACTTCCTTAATCAAAGGTAACCCTCCCTTTTTGATTAATCATCTTTTTATAGTACACTTAAGAGGAAAAAGGACCAAATGAAAATATTAAGTTGGAGGCAACGCAAACTCATTCGATAATATTGCCATTACAACTGAGTAAAGAAATACACAGAGCTCCCCTGGCAATATTTCCCCTGTCAAAATTTATGTCTTTTCTAACGGGTGTGTGCAAGGAGGTGTTTTTCTTCACACACTCTATGTGGATGTATTGAGTAAATGTTAGCTTTGTGTCTTTCTTTTGCCCATTAAGAGTTATGCACCATGGCAATTTACAAACAAGAGGGTGACCAGGTAGGCAGGGCCAAAAGAAGTTTGATGAATCAGGAGAAAATGGCAAATTATTTACAAAACATAATCTTGGAGCTGAAATTGTCATGTCGCACTTTAGGGGAACACAATCACCCCCTAAGCAGCCATCAGTTCCATCGGGTTGGGTAGACTCTTATCTTTGATGACTGGGGCTATGGATTCACCCACCACTTGCAACAAAGCGCTCCAATATTTTTCAGGAGCAAAGCACTTTTCACTGGCTATTCCAGTGTAGCTCATTGAAGTAAGAGCCAAGCGTGTAAACGACCTCCTGAAAGAACTGGCAGCCTTGGAGAACACTGAGCCCCAAAGTGAGAGTTGTTTGCAAGGCGCTCCTCCAGCTGAAGCCTGGGCAGGGGAGGCCAGCAAGCAGGGAGGCAGGCGGAGGTGGGCGGCTGTCTGCGGGCGGGCGGAGGGGAAATGTTTATACAGAACAAGTCAAAAGGTGGACAGCAAACAAATCACAGTGTGGGGCTGCTCAAAGGGTGAATACAGGAGGTACCTACCGGGCTCCCAGGAGAAAAGGAGAGATGCTAATGCTAGCGGCATTGCAACCTAAACGCATCTGTCCCATCGGGGGTTAAAATCTTTGCTTCTTTGCAAAGTAGGCACAAGTTCTCCAGCCCCCAATTCCCCTGGGCACAGGGAGTGCAGAAAGTTTTCCTTGGTAGGTCAGTTGTTTTTATGCGAAACCGTTTTGGCCAAGGTGGAGATTTTTCACTTGGGTGTCAGTGGTGTCCTTCTGATGTTTATAAAATGTAGCAAATGTACAGTTTGAACAGTTATTTTAGGTAAAAACGTCAATTTCTTCAGAGTCAGGCACTCTAAGTTCTGTGTTTGAGACAAATTCTTAGATTTTCCAGTGTTGAGAAAACTTTCACCTTGCTTCACACGGTTCTCAAGTTATGACCCTGATGTCCCTCTGCTCCCGAAAGTGTGGTGATGGAGGTCAATTAAAAACAACCAAAAAGAAGAAAATGTAATTTTCTATCTCATGGAGGAGGGGGGATGATGACAAGACCTTTACAGGGTGGAATTTTGCAGGCAACTGACCTTAACAATTATTTCTCTTTGAGACTCGGTGCCCTTGCTAGGAACACCCTTGTGGGGGTGGGTGGTCACTGCCTCAACACCCTGTGTCTTAAACCTAAGTTTCAAAGATCTCTTCACCTCAGCCTCTACCTACCAAAATGCTTTTATGGCCTTTAAAATGTCCAGATAAATTTGATGTAAGGGGATGTTTGTCTGAATCATTACTATTCTCCCTCTGGGTTTGCAAACTCATTCCTTACACTTGGAATGCCTTAAGTGGTCTCCTGATCCAACTTCCTGGTGTTTCTCTTTTCACTTCCTCCCAAAGCTGTTCAAAGTCACCCTAGTTCAATTGCATGACTATCTTGGGACTTGAGGTGTTTTAGCACCGAGCTCTGCAAACTCCATGCCATCAAGACTAGAGCTGTCAATCTATTTCAAAGATTCCTGAGAGAAGGATTGCAAGACATCACTCATTCATGTGACTCAGAGCTTCTCATGTTCAGAAACTCATGTCTCTTCCTAAGCTTAAATCTGTTTCTTCACATGGATTCAGAGAATGGCTTTTCATCCCTTTTCCCAGCCCATTTATATATTTTGAGAGTGATTAGGGCTCTTGATTAGCCTTCTTTTTTTTTTTTTTTTTTTCGGTCAAGAATGCATTGTTTTTTCCACCTTTGCAGGAAAAAAAAAAAATTGTTTCCCCTCACCTTTTTTTTTACTTTTTTATTTTTTTTGCGGTATGTGGGCTTCTCACTGTTGTGACCTCTCCCGTTGCGGAGCACAGGCTCCGGATGTGCAGTCTCAACGGCCATGGCTCACGGGCCCAGCCGCTCTGTGGCATGTGGGATCCTCCCAGACCGGGGCACGAACCCGTGTCCCCTGCATCGGCAGGCGGACTCTCAACCACTGCACCACCAGGGAAGCCCCTAGCCTTCTTTTTCACGTTAGATTATTCCATTTTCTTTTTGCCACACAATTTATTTTCTGCTTCACAAGGTGTTTTTAGAGAATCCAGGCAGATGTTGAAGAGAGGGTTTTACAGTCATATGCTTTCTTAGATTCTCACTCAATTTTTTTAATCTACATCCTTCTTTCTCGAAGAGGCTGTTGATCGGGATCGTTACCATTTACTGATGATCTTCTCCGTGTTTTATATTTACCAGCACTTTGCTCCTCACAACAGCCTCTCAAGATATATGTTAAATATCTCTATTTTATAGGAGAAAAAACATGTTCAGAATGCTCAGAATACTTACCAAGATTCCTGGCTAGAATGCAGTGAAGCAGGAGTCACATCTAGATCTGACCACCTCCAGTCTCTGCTTTTGTGCACTTGTAACTAATAAGACTGATATGGGATCAGAAATGTTTCTAAACAAGAACTCTTCTGCTGCAGTTCAGCTGTGATCCTCTGACCTTCCCCCAGACACTCGAGTGAATCCAGCTGTAATCTGTCTCATATTTTATAAGTTTTTTTCTTTGTGATAAGTTACTTGGCTGCATTTTTCTCTTATTTTCTTTCTTTAGTCCCTAATTGTCCACTTTACCAGCAAGTCCAATTCTGTGTCTGATCTTGTTCTCAGAGGTGAGGAGAAAATTAAATACAGGGAGCAAAGTCTATTTTGTAGCCTTTTTAAAGTTTTTAAACGTTTAACTTCCAAAGTAGGGCACGAGTACATGCCCCTTGTACAAATTTCAAATTGTACTGAGGCAAAAGGAAGGAAAACATGAAGTCCTTCCTCACCAACTTGGGTACCAGTGGAGTTTCCTAGGGATCATTTTTCTATGCCCTTAAATTATTTGTGGAAGTGAGTAGGGAATAAACAAACAGCAAATACTCCATTTGAACTTTCCAATCAAAACTAACCACAAAAGATTTGAGGGGGCTCCACAGCTGTTTCATTCACCTATTAAACGAGAAACCAGTAATGTCATCTTGTACTGCTTGCTGAGCTTCTTTACTTTTGGTTAAAAAAGTCTGCTTGTGCTGCTTCTTCTGGAAACTCTTGGACACACCTTTTCCAGGCTCATCCTTGATCATCTCTCTGATCTTGTCCCACCACAACTTATCGCCAGTGTCTGGGGGTTGGATACTGGAATGGATACCTATGCCTTCCAGAAAATGATAGGCAGGCTTCTGAGGGGCTATCCTTCAGTTTTCAAACAGAATGAATAGTCTCTGTATTAGAAATTTATGATCTGTCTTCATCCCCACCTTTGTGCTGCACATTCTTGTTTATTTTCTGTTTTTGTTTTGAGCCCTCCTCTGTAGGTGTCCCTCATCATGCACACACTCACTTGAATTGTATGTGGACTGCTCTCATGTCCCATGTTATGTGACCCTCCCCTCTGCCTTTCTTTCCAATTGCAGGGTCTACGTTTTAATATGAGGCCAACAATCATTGCCATCTACACAGTGGTTATTTCCCCAATTGTTTTGTCTCTTCAAAGTACTACAGTCTCCAGAGAAAATGAAACCAGTTGTTCACTTTACACTGTAAACAGCATTCAGAAACTATGGCTGTATATTTTATCTTGGCTATATAATAATTACAGTGAGAATACTTCATAGGAAGGAGATTTATTTTTCACCCTCATTGTATCATTGAGGATAAGCCCAGTTCTGCTGCAGTGACAACCCCCATATCGCAGGGGCTTAGAAAAACAAAGGTTTCTTTCTTGCTCATGCTACATGTCTATGTAGGACCATCTAAAGGCTCTGCTCCACATTATCTGAGGAAATCTTACTATCATCCACCAGCTCTCCAAACACCTGCTTTTGTTGTGATAACTTTATCTAAAATGTATGGAGTGTGCAATGCTGTGGTGATTCTCGTTGGGGATCTTGCATTTAAACTTGTAATTAGGTTATATAATCTTACCTTTGCAAAATTGTTCCCTACGCTCTATCCCTTGAGGTTCTCTAGTTCAACAGTCATTTTGTGAACATTTTTTTAAAGTAAATACAGTTGTAAAAAAAACAAAAGAAAACACTCCAGTCTTGCTTTGTCAGAGTCTTAAGAGTTTCCATGTCTCTGTTGAGGCCTTTCCATACTCCATATTCCTCTCTATATCATTCATTAAAGTTATGAAATATTTTGACATTGTCACAATTTTTGCTTTTCAGTCTTTTAATCTATAAATACTTTCTCATTATTTATACCCCTATGAGGAGACATATTTTGTTTTATTTTTTCCACATTCTTATTCTAATTGGAACAAGTTTTTCTTGTGTCCTGAATATTGTGCTTTGAAGAATATTCAGCTTGTCTGAAACCTTAGGCCTTTATCTCATGAATGGCTTGCATTTCCTGGTTTTATTTTTTGTTCCTAGTTCTTCCTTCATGACCATTAATTCTTCTTGTTTTAAAAAGTGATTCCTTCTGTCTTTGTAGCCAATGTTATTTCTCCCCACCTATAGAATGTCATAGTGTCATAAACAGGATGACATATTTAATGTGTCTTATGTGCATAAACACATAAATATTTAGTATATACCTGATATTCTCAAAGATATACACGTGTAACTGACATGTTCAGAGAAGGGGTTCACTGAGATAAATATTAGGAGTGTTATTTAAAATGTTTATAAACATTCCTTCTGCTGGTCACTGTCTATACTTATGCCTCCAGTTCTCTATGAGGCAGAACTTACAGTTTGATTGTACGTATTTTTTGTAAAAATGGCATAGGTGTATTAATTACATAATGGTGAACCAAAAATAGAACATCCCTGCCTGGAAGCTTCGAAACAGTAGGTCAATAACAGGAAGATATGTTGCTGCTGTAATTTGCTGATTAAAAAGTTATATCAAGGTATTAGACTAATAGTTCACTTGGCTGTTTTGGGATAAATATAGATATATGATTAGATAATTTTTATATTTAATTTAATAGATGCTTCATAATCTGAATAAGATACAGAGGCTGAACAACTGAATGGTGCTATTAATTCATTCCTAGTCCACTAGCAGGAGTTTAGGCTTTCTGCCTAAGAACACATATGGGGTAATTTAATCAAATACAATTTATGCCCTCTATGTGCTTTATTGTCTAATTCTACACATGTATAATATGTACCAAGGCAGAGAGATATGTGGGTGTGATGGCAAGAATGCTGAGTATGTTTTAATAGCTCCATTAAAGCATAAAGTCCTCCTACATAGTAATACACATAGTATGCAGTGTGTGTGTGTGTGTGTGTTGATTTGGAAGTGCCTGAGGGTGACATATGGAGACCAGCTACAGAGCAGTAGGTTTTGCCCTCATGGCCAGAATGATCCTTGGAGGTGGTGCTTAGTGGGAGGTTGGTGGATGGGGGCCCCGAGAGGTAGGATCTTCAGGGTGCCTCTCATCTTTATCATCATCATGCATCAAGACTGCTGTGTCAATATAACATTATCCATTCTTTTTGCCCCAGTGTTCTGGTTCTGCTCAACAGCAGCAACCTGTTGATTCTGGACTGCTAAGTACTTCTGGCTGGCATATGAGGCTTCTGGGTGACTTAACTGTGGGAGACAGACAGAATTGTTTCCAAGGTACACCTAAGGAGGCCCTCAGCAAAACAAACATTGATTTTGGAGAAGTAATTTTTTTCTGTATTTGCTTGCTGCCAGGGGCCTCTAAATAGGATCCTTTTTTTTTTTCCTATTAATATTAACCCATTTAGAGGCTGAATGATAAAGTTCATGCCAATAAGTCTTGCAGGATGTTGTAGGACACCATTAGCTCCCCCAACAGAGCACCTCCTGGTGAGGATTCAGTAGGTGATTGAACATGAACTAAAACCTTGGAGGCTGCCCTGAGTGCCTGGGTGGCCTCTGGTTTACTGCTGGTTCACTGGGTTCCTTCTGCCTCAGTGGGCCAACTCCCAGTATTATAAATCATATAGATGTGAACTTCGTCCTGAAGTAACTTGTTTGCTTTATTTATTTGGAAAATTTCGGTAACTGCTCTCTCAACGGCCAGGTTGTTGAACTTGCCATAACTGAGGCTTACTCAAGAATGTTTAGTCTTAACACTGTGTGGTTTCCTTTAGTGACTCCTGGGCCACATTTTGAAGAGAGACTTGCTGGTACTAAAGTATGGTGAATTCACTTCCAGGTAACCCAGGGGCACCTCAGAATACCTTGGGTTTTGAGACAGAGTGGGTGGCAATGGTGAAGTGGAACCTCTCCCTAAACAAACCAGGCCCACACAACCACAAACACACCCTCACCCACATACACCTTGATGTTTGAGGGGTTGAATATGCAAAAAATGAATGCAGTTTTCAATGGGAGTTTTCGACAGAGTAATTTTTTAATATTTTTCATGTCGAGGTGGTCATGTAAGTCTGCCTTCTGAAATTAAACCTCTTCCACTTCCTCCTGGGGCACTGCATGTCTTGAAAAGTGTATTTGAATAAAAGAAAATAAGTACCTAAAAATGAATAAAATCATTCATTGGTAGCAGTGATGTGAGTTTACATTTAGGGCTCCCAAGCCAAACTGTCAGAAAAGACCACATTATTCTTTGTAATTTGCCAAACAGCTTTCTAGTGGAGAGAGTAAGATGGAGGGGTAGAGATTGGGGGGTGGGTGAGTGAGGGTTTTACTTGAGGATGTGTCTGAAATGCAGAGGCTACTCATATGGCTTCTAGACCTGGGATTAGGAGATAAATGAGGACATTTGCACAAACACTTTAAGTCTATAAAAAATCATGCAGTCGGGTTTGAACTTCATGTGGAGGCATGGTGACATTTTTTTGGTGCCTGGATTTGGGACCTTTTCATGTACTAAATTGCATTAGGAAAAAAAAAAAAGAGTGTTGGGGAGGGATTTGGTGCTTCACAATGTGGGGAAGAAGGAGATCTATTCCAAAGGATGTCGTAAGAACACGCCTTTCGTTAACTTTTATGGTTAAGGTCAAGGGGGGGCTGCTGGTGCCCTTCTTTCACACCCACCCCTCAGTATTCCTAACAGCCTGCAGTTTTTTTAGATAGTCTGTTTATATTATATGCTCAAAGACTGAGCATCTTTATATCTGTGCTTATATCCCTTCCCTAACTCTTTTAAAATGCATATTGCTGTCCAAAATGCTGTGTTCTAATAGCCAAGAGCAGAATATGGAGAGAGTTAGAAATGCCAACTTTATGGTTTATTAAGCCCTGTTGAGTTCCTTGGGGACAGATTGTGTCACACAAATATTTATTGTTTTGGATATACATGGGATAATGAGGAGACTGGGCCTATATGGCAGAAGGAATGAGGATTAAAAAAAAAAAAGGCTTGAGAGGATTGCAGCAGAGAGCGGAAGATGGCAGTCCAATCAAGAGCAATGGCTTCCTTTGCTCATACTCAAATGATGCAATGGGAACTGATAGGTGACTTGAGGGAATAGTGAATTTTCTCTTGTGTCATCCCTTGGATTTTCATGTGCGTATGTATTTGTCCAAGGGTGGAATTTTCTTTCAGAAAATGGCTGCACTTTTCAAATCTTTCTACTACCAAGAGCATAATTAAGGAATTACACAGAGTACAAATAGGCACTTAAAGAAATAGAATAGCTCCTAAGACGAGTCAGAATTGTAACCTGTTTAAAAATACTAACTGGGTCATATGGTAGTTGCTGGGTCATATGGTTGTTCTATTTGTAGTTTTTTAAGGAACCTCCATACTGTTCTCCACAGTAGCTGTATCAATTTACATTCCCACCAGCAGTGCAAGAGGGTTCCCTTTTCTCCACACCCTCACCAGCATTTATTGTTTCTAGATTTTTTGATGATGGCCATTCTGACTGGTGTGAGATGATATCTCATTGTAGTTTTGATTTGCATTTCTCTAATGATTAGTGATGTTGAGCATTCTTTCATGTGTTTGTTGGCAGTCTGTAGATCTTCTTTGGAGAAATGTCTGTTTAGGTCTTCTGCCCATTTTTGGATTGGGTTTTTTGGTTTTTTGTTATTGAGCCGCATGAGCTGCTTATAAATTTTGGAGATTAATCCTTTGTCAAATATTTTCTCCCACTCTGAGGGTTGTCTTTTGGTCTTGTTTATGGTTTCCTTTGCTGTGGTTTCCTTTGCTGTGCAAAAGCTTTGAAGTTTCATTAGGTCCCATTTGTTTATTTTTGTTTTTATCTCCATTACTCTAGGAGATGGGTCAAGAAGGATCTTGCTGTGATTTATGTCATAGAGTGTTCTGCCTATGTTTTCCTCTAAGAGTTTGATAGTTTCTGGCCTTACATTTAGGTCTTTAATCCATTTTGAGCTTATTTTTGTGTATGGTGTTAGGGAGTGATCTAATCTCATACTTTTACATGTACCTGTCCAGTTTTCCCAGCACCACTTATTGAAGAGGCTGTCCTTTCTCCACTGTACATTCCTGCCACCTTTATCAAAGATAAGGTGACCATATGTGCATGGGTTTATCTCTGGGCTTTCTATCCTATTCCATTGATCTATCTTTCTGTTTTTGTGCCAGTACCATACTGTCTTGATTACTGTAGCTTTGTAGTATAGTCTGAAGTCAGGCAGCCTGATTCCTCCAGCTCCATTTTTTGTTCTCAAGATTGCTTTGGCTATTCGGGGTCTTTTGTGTTTCCATACAAATTGTGAAATTTTTTGTTCTAGTTCTGTGAAAAATGCCAGTGGTAGTTTGATAGGGATTGCATTGAATCTATAGATTGCTTTGGGTAGTAGAGTCATTTTCACAATGTTGATTCTTCCAATCCAAGAACATGGTATATCTCTCCATCTATTTGTATCATCTTTAATTTCTTTCATCAGTGTCTTATAATTTTCTGCATACAGGTCTTTTGTCTCCTTAGGTAGGTTTATTGCTAGATATTTCATTAGGTTTCTTGAAATGGTAAATGGGAGTGTTTTCTTGATTTTACTTTCAGATATTTCATCATTAGTGTATAGGAATGCCAGAGATTTCTGTGCATTAATTTTGTATCCTGCTACTTTACCAAATTCATTGATTAGCTCTAGTAGTTTTCTGGTAGCATCTTTAGGATTCTCTATGTATAGTATCATGTCATCTGCAAACAGTAACAGCTTTACTTCTTCTTTTCCGATTTGGATTCCTTTTATTTCATTTTCTTCTCTGATTGCTGTGGCTAAAACTTCCAAAACTATGTTGAATAAGAGTGGTGAGAGTGGGCAACCTTGTCTTCTTCCTTATCTTAGTGGAAATTCTTTCAGTTTTTCACCATTGAGGACGATGTTGGCTGTGGGTTTGTCATATATGGCCTTTATTATGTTGAGAAAAGTTCCCTCTATGCCTACTTTCCACAGGGTTTTTAACATATATGGGTGTTGAATTTTGTCGAAAGCTTTCTCTGCATCTATTGAGATGATCATATGGTTTTTCTCCTTTAGTTTGTTAATATGGTATATCACGTTGATTGATTTGCATATATTGAAGAATCCTTGCATTCCTGGAATAAACCTCACTTGATCATGGTGTATGATCCGATTAATGTGCTGTTGGATTCTGTTCACTAATATTTTGTTGTGGATTTTTGCATCTATGTTCATCAGTGATATTGGCCTGTAGTTTTCTTTCTTTGTGACATCCTTGTCTGGTTTTGGTATCAGAGTGATGGTGGCCTCGTAGAATGAGTTTGGGAGTGTTCCTCCCTCTGCTATATTTTGGAAGAGTTTGAGAAGAATAGGTGTTAGCTCTTCTCTAAATGTTTGATAGAATTCGCCTGTGAAGCCATCTGGTCCTGGGCTTTTGTTTGTTGGAAGATTTTTAATCACAGTTTCAATTTCAGTGTTTGTGATTGGTCTGTTCATATTTTCTATTTCTTCCTGATTCAGTCTTGGCAGTTTGTGCATTTCTAAGAATTTGTCCATTTCTTCCAGATTGTCCATTTTATTGGCATAGAGTTGCTTGTAGTAATCCCTCATGATTTTTTGTATTTCATTCTTGGCAGGTTGTGCATTTCTAAGAATTTGTCCATTTCTTCCAGGTTGTCCATTTTATTGGCATAGAGTTGCTTATAGTAATCTCTAATGATCTTTTGTATTTCTGCAGTGTCAGTTGTTACTTCTTTTTCATTTCTAATTCTATTGATTTGAGTCTTCTCCATTTTTCATTTATATCTGATCTGATTTTTATGATTTCTTTCCTTTTGCTAACTTTGGGTTTTTTTGTTCTTCTTTCTCTAATTGCTTTAGGTGCAAGGTTATGTTGTTTATTTGAGATGTTTCTTGTTTGTTGAGGTAGGATTGTATTGCTATAAACTTCCCTCTTAGAACTGCTTCTGCTGCATCCCATAGATTTGGGGTCATTGTGTCTCCATTGTCATTTGTTTCTAGGTATTTTTTAGTTTCCTCTTTGATTTCTTCAGTGATCTTAGAACTGCTTTTGCTGCATCCCATAGGTTTTGGGTCGTTGTATCTCCATTGTCATTTGTTTCTAGGTATTTTTTAATTTCCTCTTTGATTTCTTCAGTGATCACTTCGTTATTAAGTAGTGTATTGTTTAGCCTCCATGTGTTTGTATTTTTTACTGCTCTTTTCCTATAATTGATATCTAATCTCATGGCGTTGTGGTCGGAAAAGATACTTGATATAATTTCAATTTTCTTAAATTTACCAAGGCTTGATTTGTGACCCAAGATATGATCTATCCTGGAGAATGTTCCATGAGCACTTGAGAAAAATGTGTATTCTGTTGTTTTTGGATGGAGTGTCCTATAAATATCAATTAAGTCCATCCTGTTTAATGTATCATTTAAAGCTTGTGTTTCCTTATTTATTTTCATTTTGGATGATCTGTCCATTGGTGAAAGTGGGGTGTTGAAGTCCCCTACTATGAATGTGTTACTGTCGATTTCCCCTTTTATGGCTGCTAGTTTTTGCCTTATGTATTGAGGTGCTCCTATGTTGGGTGCATAAATATTTACAATTGTTATATCTTCTTCTTGGATCGATCCCTTAATCATTATGTAGTGTCCTTCTTTGTCTCTTCTGATAGTCCTTATTTTAAAGTCTATTTTGTCTGATATGAGAATTGCTACTCCAGCTTTCTTTTGGTTTCCATTTGCATGGAATATCTTTTTCCATCCCCTTACTTTCAGTCTGTATGTGTCTCTAGGTCTGAAGTGGGTCTCTTGTAGACAGCATATATATGGGTCTTGTTTTTGTATCCATTCAGCCAATCTGTGTCTTTTGGTGGGAGCATTTAGTCCATTTACATTTAAGGTAATTATCGATATGTATGTTCCTATTCCCATTTTCTAAATTGTTTTGGGTTCGTTATTATAGGACTTTTCCTTCTCTTGTGTTTTTGTCTAGAGAAGTTCCTTTAGCATTTGTTGTAAAGCTGGTTTGGTGGTGCTGAACTCTCTCAGCTTTTGCTTGTCTGTAAAGGTTTTAATTTCTCCATCAAATCTGAATGAGATCCTTGCTGGGTAGAGTAATCTTGGTTGCAGGTTTTTCTCCTTCATCACTTTCAGTATGTCCTGCCACTCCCTTCTGGCTTGTAGAGTTTCTGCTGAGAGATCAGCTGTTAACCTTATGGGGATTCCCTTGTGTGTTATTTGTTGTTTTTCCCTTGCTGCTTTTAATATGCTTTCTTTGTATTTAGTTTTTGACAGTTTGATTAATATGTGTCTTGGCGTATTTCTCCTTGAATTTATCCTGTATGGGACTCTCTGTGCTTCCTGGACTTGATTAACGATTTCCTTTCCCATATTAGGGAAGTT
Source organism: Lipotes vexillifer (assembly GCF_000442215.2). Lineage (NCBI taxonomy): Eukaryota > Metazoa > Chordata > Mammalia > Artiodactyla > Lipotidae > Lipotes > Lipotes vexillifer. Next base: position 5,102,437 of record NW_006770652.1, read on the forward strand.
TTCAACTATAATCTCTTCAAATATTTTCTCAGTCCCTTTCTTTTTCTCTTCTTCTTCTGGAACCCCTATAATTCGAATGTTGGTGCGTTTAATGTTAGGCAGCCTCTCTGCTAATGGTTGGGGTTGTGTTCCTGTCTTGCTAGTTGTTTGGCATAGGATGTCCAGCACTGTAGCTTTCTGGTCGTTGAGTGAAGCTGGGTGCTGGTGTTGAGATGGAGATCTCTGGGAGTTTTTCGCCGTTTGATATTATGTGGAGCTGGGAGGTCTCTTGTGGACCAGTGTCCTGAAGTTGTCTCTCCCTCCTTAAAGGCACAGCACTGACTCCTAGCTGCTGCACCAAGAGCCTTTCAGCCACACGGCTCAGAAGAAAAGGGAGAAAAAGTAGAAAGAAAGAATTAGTAGAAGTCCTTAAAGGCACAGCACTGACTCCTAGCTGCTGCACCAAGAGCCTTTCAGCCACACGGCTCAGAAGAAAAGGGAGAAAAAGTAGAAAGAAAGAATTAGTAGAAGTAGAAAGGGAGAAAGAAAGAAAGAAAGAAAGAAAGAAAGGAGGGAGGGAGGGAGGAAGGAAGGAGGGAAGGAAGGAAAAAAAGAAAGTAGATAAAGTAAAATAAAATAAAGTAAGATAAAATATAATAAACTTATTAAAATAAAAAAATAATTAAGAGAAAAAAAAGAAAAAAAATTTAAAAACCAAACAAAAAAATACCGGACGGATAGAACCCTAGGACAAATGGTGGAAGCAAAGCTATACAGACAAAATCTCACACAGAAGCATACACATACACACTCACAAAAAGAGGAAAAGGGGAACAAATCATAAATCTTGCTCTCAAAGTCCACCTCCTCAATTTGGGATGATTCGTTGTCTATTCAGGTATTCCACAGATGCAGGGTACATCAAGTTGATTGTGGAGCTTTAATCTGCTGCTCCTGAGGCTGCTGGGAGAGATTTCCCTTTCTCATCTTTGTTCGCACAGCTCCCAGGGGCTCAGCTTTGGATTTGGCCCCGCCTCTGCATGTAGGTTGCCGGAGGGCGTTTGTTCCTCGCTCAGACAGGACGGGGTTAAATAAGCCGCTGATTCGGGGGCTCTGGCGCACTCAGGCTGGGAGGAGGGAGGATCACGGAGTGCGGGGCGGGCCTGCGGCGGCAGAGGCCAGCATGACGTTGCACCAGCCTGAGGCGCGCCGTGCGTTCTCCCGGAGGAGTCGACCCTGGATCCCGGGACCCTGGCAGTGGCGGGCTGCACAGGCTCCCGGGAGGGGAGGTGTGGACAGTGACCTGTGCTCGCGCACAGGCTTCTTGGTGGTGGCAGCAACAGCCTTAGCGTCTCCTGCCCATCTCTGGGGTCCACGCTCTTAGCCACTGCTCACGCCCATCTCTGGAGCTCCTTTAAGCAGCGCTCTTAATCCCCTGTCCTCGCGCACCAGGAAACATAGGGGAAGAAAAAGTCTCTTGCCTCTTCAGCAGGTCCAGACTTCTCCCCGGACTCTCTCCCGGCTAGTCGTGGCGCACTAACCCCTTCAGGCTGTGTTCACGCCGCCAGCCCCAGTCCTCGCCCTGAGCTCCGACTGAAGCCCGAGCCTCAGCTCGCAGCCCCGCCCGCCCCGGCGGGCGAGCACACAAGCCTCTCGGGCTGGTGAGCGCCGGTCGGCGCCGATCCTCTGTGCGGGAATCTCTCCGCTTTGCCCTCCGCACCCCTGTTGCTGTGCTCTCCTCCGTGGCTCCGAAGCTTCCCCCCTGCCACCCATAGTCTCCGCCTGCTAAGGGGCTTCCTAGTGTGTGGAAACTTTTCCTCCTTCACAGCTCCCTCCCACTGGTGCAGGTCCCGTCCCTATTCCTTTGTCTCTGTTTTTTTCTTTTCTTTTGCCCTACCCAGGTACGTGGGGGTGGGGGTGGGGCGGTTTCTTGCCTTTTGGGAGGTCTGAGGTCTTCTGCCAGCGCTCTGTAGGTGTTCTGTAGGAGTTGTTCCACGTGTAGATGTATTTCTGGTGTATCTCCTATTCTAGGTTTTGATGCATTGTGACACATATAAATAACAGTCCTTTTACATTTCATTTGCAAGTGTTTCTTGTTTGTTTGTTTATTTACTGGTATAAAGAAATATGATTGAGTTGGATTATGTAATAGAATATGACTCCATGTTTTGATGTTTGGCTTTTGACTTCTTATAACCCCACTTCCTTCTTCCCCTTCTGCTCCATATCTGGGCAGAATTGATAGAAAGCCCAAGTGAATACCCTCCTTTGGTACATGTGGGAATTCAAACGTGACCAATCCCCAGCCCTCTCTCATGCTCCCTTGCCACTAGAAAAGTCCACATACTCTCTCTGCTGTGCTCAAGCATGCTTGGATCTGCTTGTGCCCTACCTGCTCTCCCCTGGAGTCCCTTGTGGGAATAATACACTTTCAAATTCTCTAGGTATCTTGAAAGTCATCTGCCTCAACATCCTACCTATTGATTGGGAAGGGTTACACCCTACCTCTCTGGGGTAAACACAGACCAGGGTATAGCCACCTTGTATGCAGCATTCTTCCTAAATGCTTGCTATTGCTAATTGTTCATAAATTATTCTGAAATTTCTATGTATACAGTTATATCATCTGTGAATAAAGTTTTACTAGCTATTTTTCAATCTTTTGCTCTTAAAAGTATTTTTTATTGCTTCTTTGAACTAGTTAAGACCTCCAATTTTGAATAAAACTGGTGGTTGTGGACTTCTGGTCTTGCCAATCTCAATGTGTGTGTGGGAAAAAGGTCAATATTTTACCATATTATGTTGACCATTAAGAGTTCATTTTGTAGATGTCTTTCATTAGATTAAGGAAATTCCTGGCTATTTCATATATGTTGAGCATTTTTCTTTTAAATATATACATATGTTGGATTTGATCAAATATATTTTCTGTATCTTTTGAAGTAATCACATTTTTTATCTCCCTTGTTCACTTACTTGGTGAATTTTATTGGTTGATTTTCAAATCAGTTTCACCTAGTTTTGATATACTATGCTTTTTATATAAAATTAGACTCTGTTAGCTAAGGTTTTAATATATTCATGTTTATATTAATAAGAAATATTGGCTCATATTTACCTTTCTTATAAGTCCTTCCCAGGCTTTTGTATCAGGGTTTTGCTGGCTCATAAAATGAGTTGGGAGTTGGTAAGTTACCTATTTTTCTATTCTTCAGAAGAATTTATGTATGGTTGGTATTTCTTATTTTGCTAGTAGGAATAATTCACCAGTGAAATCATCTACACCTGGAGTTAAGAGAAAAAATTTTTGTAATGGATTTCATTTATTTAATATAGGACAGTAAATATGTTCCGTTTCTTCTGGGTCAGTTTTTGGTAAATTTTGTTTTTCAAGAATTTGTGCACTGTATTTTTTAAGTTTGTTGACATAAAATCATTTATAATATGCTCTTATTATTCTTTTGAGGTATATGGGATCTGTAAGAATACCCCTTTTTTATTCCTCATGTTAATTATTTATATTCTTTCTCTCTTGCTAAGTGTTAATCAGTGTTACTAATGTGTTCAAAGAACCAAAACCAAAGCTTTGTTGATTTTTCTACTTTATTGATTTCATCACTTATTTTCATTATTTTATCCTTCTTTCTTTTAAGTTTAATTTGTTTCCCCTTTTCCAGATTCTTGAGTTAGAAGTATAGATCATTGATTTTAACTCCTCCTTCTTTTCTAATATGTACATTTATAGCAATAATATATGTATATCCCTCTAAGCATTTTTTTTTGCTACATCCTACAAATTTTGATACATTGTGTTTTTATTATCATTCAATTCTACAAATTTTCTAACTTTGTGATTTCTTCTTAAACCTGTGGGTTTTTAGAAGCATGTTGCCTAATTTCCAAACATTTGGAAAATTTTCTAGTTATCTTTATTTCTACTTCATAAGTTAATTCCATGTTCAGGTGACATACATTTTATAATTTGAATCCTTTGAAATTTAATGAGACTTGATTCATGGCCCAGAATAAAATCTAAAATAATTTATTTTTTGTATTTATTTCTTCAATTGTTGAATGTAATGCTCTCTGTTAACATCAAGTTGGTTGTGTTCTTCAAATCTTTTATATCCTTACTGATTGTGTGTGTGTGTGTGCTTGTTTTATCAGCTATTGAGATGGTGTCAAGAACTGTGAGGGTCTGAGAATTTATTCTCTTTGCAATCCAACAAGGTAGCTTACCACAGTTTCATGCATAGGATTATTGGTTATTTGGATTTCCTCTTCTATAAACTGCTTGCGCATATCCTTTGCACACTTTATTGGGTGGTCAGCGTTTTTTTTCCCTTAAATGAGTTTATAAGGTATTGTCTTATTTTATATTGAATATTGTTCCTTTAACACGTATGTATGCTATACATTAGCTTTTTCTAAGCCATGGTTCATTTTAACTTTTCTTGTGATGTCTTTTATTTTTTATAAACATTTAATATTTTAATCTATTTAATTTATTTGGATTTTCCTTCATGGTTTGTGTTTTCTGTATGTTATTTAGGACATTCTTCCTATATTGTCATATAGGTATGGTTATATTTTTTTTCTGAAACTTTAAAGTTTGCTTTTAATTCTGTCTAACTAAAATCTGCCTATAATTTATTTTTGCATATTGTGTGAGTTACTTACAGTCTTTTGACACAATTAACCACTTTTAATAACTTTGAATAATCTATTTTTTCCATTTATAATGACTACACTTCTGTAAAAATTGTTTTATTTATGCACAAGTCTTTTTGCAACTCCATATTCTGTTGCCGTAGTCTATCTATCTTTCTGCCCATTATCCATTGTCTTAATTGCTAGACATCTATGATAGTTTTTAATATCTGATGGAGCAAGTCTTTCCATCTTTGTTCTTAAAAAGTTGTTTTTAGCTATTATTGTCTAGGTCTCACCACATGAATATTTGGATCATCTTGTCAGGTTTTACACAAAACAACGAGAATTTAGTGGAATTGCATTGATTTTATAGACTAATTTGGGAGAAAATTTATATCTTTAAATTTTTATGTAGGACCATAGCATACATTTCCATTTATTTGGTTTGATAATATTTTTCAATAATTTTATTTAAACATTTCTTCAGAAAGTTTTGCATGTTTTTATTAGATTTATTCCTGGGAATATCACATTTTTGTTGCTATTACAAATTTTTTTCTATCCCATTCTTCACTGTTATTGTTGCTATAGAGTTATGCTATTTATTTTTCCATGTTAACAATTTGTCCAGAAACTGTGCTGAATCCTCATATATGTTTAATACTTTTTATGGACATCTTATTGAATTTTCTATGTAGATATCATTAGCAAAGAAGAATAATTTCATATTTTCCTTTCAAATTATTGTGTCCTTTTAAAAATAATTTTGAAGAGAAGCCATGATAGCAGGCATTCTTATCTTCTTCCTGATATAGTGTGAATAATTCTAAAGATCACCACTTTAAATAAAGAAAGAAGGAAACTGAAGGAAGCTCAGTTCTATGTTAAGTGAGCAAAGTGTTTTTATTATTAATATTTACCCAAGTGAGTATTTTCCTCCTTCTGTTGGTAAATGCATATGTTGAGAGATCATATGTCTTATCTCCTTCATTCTGCTAATATAGTGAATAATAATATTAGACTTCTGATGTTGAAATATCTAAGAATTCCTGGGATAAACCCTACCTGATTAAAATGGACATTTTTATGCACTGCTGAAATTAGTTTTTTAGTGTATTTAGCATCTTTGCATCTATGTTTATAAATGAATTGATACATAACTTTCTTTTCTTGAATCCAAGAAGTACTTGTCTGGCTTTGGCATGAAGTTTATTTTAGTTTTATAAAATAAATTGTTTTTCCAGGTTTTCTATTTTTTGAAACAAATTTATGAGATAGGAATTGCCCATTTTTTGAGACTTTGATCAAATTCATATCTGAAGTTATTTGGGTCTGATTCCTTTGGGAGAAGGTGAAGTAATTTCTTTAATGGTTTTGGTTTATTGGGCTTTATCTTTCTTCTTGAATCAGTTTTGGAAAACTGTCCTTTTCATTTAAATTTTAACATAATTTTTAAAATAGTATCTCTTATGCTTTTTTTTTTAATAAAACAACTGTATTAGAGTATAATTGCTTTACAATGGTGTGTCAGTTTCTGCTTTATAACAAAGTGAATCAGTTATACATATACATATGTTCCCATATCTCTTCCCTCTTGCATCTTCCTCCCTCCCACCTTCCCTATCCCACCCCTCTAGGTGGTCACAAAGCACCGAGCTCATCTCTCAGTGCTAGGCGGCTGCTTCCCACTAGCGATCTATTTTATGTTTGGTAGTGTATATATGTCCATGCCCCTCTCTCCTTTGTCCCAGCTTACCCTTCATCCTCCCCGTATCCTCAAGTCCATTCTCTAGTAGGTCTGCATCTGTATTCCCGTCTTGCCCCTAGGTTCTTTGGACCATTTTCTTTTCTTTTTCTTTCTTTTTTTTTTTTACATACCATATATATATGTTATCATACGGTATTTGTTTTCTTCTTTCTTACTTACTTCAATCTGTATGACAGTCTCTATATCCATCCATCTCACTACAAATAACTCAGTTTCGTTCCTTTTTATGGCTGAGTAATATTCCATTGTATATATGTGCCACATCTTCTTTATCCATTCATCTGTTGAAGGACATTTAGGTTGCTTCCATGTCCTGACTATTGTAAACAGAGCTGCAATGAACATTTTGGTACATGACTCTTTTTGCATTATGGTTTTCTCAGGGTAAATGCCCAATAGTGGGATTGCTGGGTCGTATGGTAGTTCTATTTTTAGTTTTTTAAGGAACCTCCATACTGTTCTCCATAGTGGCTGTATCAATTTACATTCCCTCCAACAGTGCAAGAAGGTTCCCTTTTCTCCACACCCTATCCAGCATTTATTGTTTCTAGATTTTTTGATCATGGCCATTCTGACCAGTGTGAGATGATATCTCATTGTAGTTTTGATTAGCATTTCTCTAATGATTAATGATGTTGAGCAGCCCTTCATGTGTTCGTTGGCATTCTGTATATCTTCATTGGAGAAATGTCTATTTTGGTCTTCTGCCCATTTTTGGATTGGGTTGTTTTTTTGATATTCAGCTGTGTGAGTTGCTTGTATGTTTTGGAGATTAATCGTTTGTCAGTTGCTTCATTTGCAAATGTTTTCTCCCATTCTGAGGGTTGTCTTTTCAACCAGTTTATGGTTTCCTTTGCTGTATAAAAGCTTTTAAGTTTCATTAGATCTCATGTGTTTATTTTTGTTTTTATTTCCATGTATCTGGGAGGTGGGTCAAAAAGGATCTTGCTGTGATTTATGTCATAGAGTGCTCAGCCTATGTTTTCCCCTAAGAGTTATTGGTGTCTGGCCTTACGTTTAGGTCATTAATCCATTTTGAGTTTATTTTTGTGTATGGAGTTAGGGAGTGTTCTAGTTTCATTCTTTTACATGTAGCTGTCCAGTTTTCCCAGCACCACTTATTGAAGAGGCTGTCTTTTCTCCACTGTATATTCTTGCCTCCTTTGTCAAAGATAAGGTGACCATATGTGTGTGGGTTTATCTCTGGACTTTCTATCCTGCTCCATTTATCTATATTTCTGTTTTTGTGCAAGTACCATACTGTCTTGATTACTGTAGCTTTGTAGTATAGTCTGAAGTCAGGGAGCCTGATTCCTCAAGCTCCGTTTTTCTTTCTCAAAATTACTTTGGCTATTCGAGGTCTTTTGTGTTTCCATACAAATTGTGAACTTTTTTTGTTCTAGTTCTGTGAAAAATGCCAGTGGTCATTTGATAGGGATTGCATTGAATCTGTAGATTGCTTTGGGTAGTAGAGTCATTTTCACAATGTTGATTCTTCCAATCCAAGAACATGGTATATCTCTCCATCTACTTGTATCATCTTTAATTTCTTTCATCAGTGTTTTATAATTTTCTGCATACAGGTCCTTTGTCTCCTTAGGTAGGTTTATTCCTAGATATTTTACTCTTTTTCTTGCAATGGTAAATGGGAGTGTTTTCTTGATTTCACTTTCTGATATTTCATCATTAGTGTATAGGAATGCCAAAGATTTCTGTGCATTAATTTTGTATCCTGCTACTTTACCAAATTCATTGATTAGCTTTAGTAGTTTTCTGGTAGCATATTTAGGATTCTCTATGTATAGTATCATGTCATCTGCAAACAGTGACAGCTTTACTTCTTTTCCGATTTGGATTCCTTTTATTTCTTTTTCTTCTCTGATTGCTGTGGCTAAAACTTCCAAAACTATGTTGAATAAGAGTGGTGAGAGTGGGCAACCCTGTCTTGTTCCTGATCTTAGTGGAAATGATTTCAGTTTTTTACTATTGAGGACCGTGTTGGCTGTGGGTTTTTCATATATGGCCTTTATTATGTTGAGGAAAGTTCCCTCTATGCCTACTTTTTGAGTGTTTTTATCATAAATGGGTGTTGAATTTTGTCGAAAGCTTTCTCTGCATCTATTGAGATGATCATATGGTTTTTCTCCTTCAATTTGTTAATGTGGTTTATCACATTGATTGATTTGCGTATACTGAAGAATCCTTGCATTCCTTGGATAAACCCCACTTGATCACAATGTATGATCCTTTTAATGTGCTTTTGGGTTCTGTTTGCTAGTATTTTGTTGAGGATTTTTGCATCTATGTTCATCAGTGATATTGGCCTGTAGTTTTCTTTCTTAGTGACATCTTTGTCTGGTTTTGGTATCAGAGTGATGGTGTCCTTGTAGAATGAGTTTGGGAGTGTTCCTCCCTCTGCTATAATTTGGAAGAGTTTGAGAAGGGTAGGTGTTAGCTCTTCTCTAAATGTTTGATAGAATTTGCCTGTGAAGCCATCTGGTCCTGGGATTTGGTTTGTTGGAAGATTTTTAATCACAGTTTCAATTTCAGTGCTTGTGATTGGTCTGTTCATGTTTTCTATTTCTTCCTGGTTCAGTCTTGGAAGGCTGTGCATTTCTAAGAATTTGTCCATTTCTTCCAGGTTGTCCATTTTATTGGCATATAGGTGCTTCTAGTAATCTCTCATGATCCTTTTTATTTCTGCAGTGTCAGTTGTTACTTCCCCTTTTTCATTTCCAATCTATTGATTTGAGTCGTCTCCCTTTTTTTCTTGATGAGTCTGGCTAATGGCTTATCAATTTTGTTTATCTTCTCAAAGAACCAACTTTTAGTTTTATTGATCTTTGCTATCATTTCCTTCATTTCTTTTTCATTTATATCTGATCTGATCTTTATGATTTCTTTCCTTCTTCTGACTTTGGGGTTTTTTTTCCTTCTTCTTTCTCTAATTGCTTTAGATGTGATGTTAGGTTGTTTATTTTAGATGTTTCTTGTTTCTGAAGGGAGGCTTGTATAGCTATAAATTTCCCTCTTAGTACTGCTTTTGCTGCATCCCATAGGTTTTGTGTCATTGTGTTTTTACTGTCATGTGTTTCTAGGTATTTTTTGTTTTTCTCTTTGATTTCTTCAGTAATCTCTTGGTTATTAAGTCGTGTGTTGTTTAGCCTCCATGTGTTTGTATTTCTTACAGATTTTTTCCTGTAATTGATACCTAGTCTCATAATGTTGTGATCTGAAAATATACTTGATACATGCTCAATTTTCTTAAATTTACCAAGGCTTGAAATGTGACCCAAGATATGAGCTATCCTGGAGAATATTCCTTGAGCACTTGAGAAGAATGTGCATTCTCTTGTTTTTGGATGGAATGTCCTATAAATATTAATTAAGTCCATCTCAGTTAATGTATCATTTAAAGCTTGTGTTTCCTTATTTATTTTCATTTTGGATAATCTGTCCATTGGTGAAAGTGGGGTGTTAAGGTCCCCTACTCTGATTGTGTTACTGTCAATTTCCCCTTTTGTGGCTGTTAGTATTTACCTTATGTATTGAAGTGCTCCTATGTTGGCTGCATAAATATTTACAATTGTTATATCTTCTTCTTGGATTGATCTCTTGATCATTATGTAGTGCCCTTGTCTCTTTTAATAGTCTTTGTTTTAAAGTCTATCTTGTCTGGTATGAGAAATGCTACTCCCACTTTCTTTTGATTTCCATTTACATGGAATATCTTTTTCCATCCCCTCACTTTCAGTCTGTATGTGTCCCTATGTCTGAAGTGGTGGGTCTTTTGTAGACAGTATATATATGGGTCTTGTTTTTGTATCCATCCCGCCAGTCTGTGTCTTTTGGTTCGAGCATTTAACCCATTTATATTTAAGGGTATTATCGATATGTATGTTCCTATTACCATTTTCTTAATTGTTTTGGGTTCATTATTGTAGGTCTTTTCCTTCTCTTGTGTTTCTTGCCTAGAGAAGTTCCTTTACCATTTGTTGTAAAGCTGCTTTGGTGGTGCTGAATTCTCTTAGCCTTTGCTTGTCTGTAAAGTTTTCAATTTCTCTATCAAGTCTGAATGAGATCCTTGCTGGGCAGAGTAATCTTGGTTGTAGGTTTTTCTCTTTCATCACTAAATACGTCCTGCTACTCCCTTTGTCTTGCAGAGTTTCTGCTGAAGGATCAGCTGTTAACCTTATGGGTATTCCCTTATGTGTTACTTGTTGTTTTTCCCTTGCTGCTTTTAATATTTTTTCTTTGTATTTAATTTTTGATCATTTGATTAATATGTGTCTTGGATTTATCCTGTATGGGACTCTCTGTGCTTCCTGGGCTTGATTAACTATTTCCTTTCCCATATTAGGGAAGTTTTCAACTATAATCTCTTCAAATATTTTCTCAGTCCCTTTCTTTTTCTCTTCTTCTTCTGGGACTCCTATAACTTGAATGTGGTGCTTTTAATGTTGTTCCAGAGGTCTCTGAGACTGTCCTCAATTCTTTTCATTCTTTTTTCTGTATTCTGCTCTGCAGTAGTTATTTCCACTATTTTATCTTCCAGGTCACTTATCCGTTCTTCTGCCTCAATTATTCTGCTATTGATCCCTTCTAGAGAATTTTTAATTTCATTTACTGTGTTGTTCATCTCTGTTTGTTTGCTCTTTAGTTCTTCTATGTCCTTTTTAAACGTTTCTTGTATTTTCTCCATTCCATTTACAAGATTTTGGATCATCTTTACTATCATTATTCTGAATTCTTTTTCAGGTAGACTGCCTATTCACTCTTCATTTGTTAGGTCTGGTGGGTTTTTGCCTTGCTCCTTCATCTGTTGAATATTTCTCTGTCTTCTCGTTTTGCTTAACTTACTGTATTTGGTGTCTCCTTTTTGCAGGCTGCAGGTTTGTAGCTCCCGTTGTTTTTGGTGTCCGTCCACATTGGCTAAGGTTGGTTCATTGGGTTGTGTAGGCTTCCTGGTGGAGGGTACTTGTGCCTGTGTTCTGGTGGATGAGGCTGGATCTTGTCTTTCTGGTGGGCAGGTCCACGTGTGATGGTGTGCTTTTGGGTATCTGTGGCCTTATTATGATCTTAGGCAGCCTCTGGGATAATGGATGGGGTTGTGTTCCTGTCTTGCTAGTTGTTTGGCATAGGGTGTCCTGCACTGTAGCTTGCTGGTCGTTGAGTGAAGCTGGGTCTTGGTGTTGAGATGGAGATCTCTTGGAGATTTTCGCTGTTTGATATTATGTGGAGCTGGGAGGTCTCTTGTGGACCAGTGCCCTGAACTTGGCTCTCCCACCTCAGTGGCACAGCATGGACTCCTGGCTGCAGCACCAAGAGCCTGTCCTCCACACAGCTCAGAATAAAAGGGAGAGAAAATAGAAAGAAAGAAAGAAAGAAAGGAGAAGATAAAATAAAATAAAGTAAAATAAAGTTATTAAAATAAAAAATAATTTTTAAGAAAAAGTCCTTTTTTAAGTAAAAAAAAAACAAAGCAAAAAAAGCCCAAAAGTGGACAGACAGGACCCTAGGACAAATGTTGAAATCAAAGATATACAGACAAAATCTCACAAAGAAGCATACACATACACACTCACAAGAAGAGAAAAAGGAGAAAAAATAATATATCTTGCTCTCAAAGTCCACCTCCTCAATTTGGGATGATTCATTTTCTATTCAGGTGTTCCACAGATGCAGGTACATCAGGTTTATTGTGGAGATTTAATCCACTGCTCCTGAGGCTGCTGGGAGAAATTTCCCTTTCTCTTCTTTGTTCTCACAGCTCCTGGGGTTCAGCTTTGGACTTTGCCCCGCCTCTGCATGTAGGTCGCCTGAGGGTCTCTGTTCTTCACTCGGACAGGGCGGGGTTAAAGGAGCCGCTGATTAGGGGGCGTTGGCTCACTCAGGCCAGGGGGGTAGGGAGGTGCACGGAGTGCGGGGTGAGCCTGAGGCGGCAGAGGCCAGCATGTCGTTGCACCAGCCTGAGGCGCGCCATGCGTTCTCCCGGAGAAGTTTTCCCTGGATCCCGGGACCCTGGCAGTGGTGGGCTGCACCGGCTCCCGGGAGGGGAGGTGTGGACAGTGACCTGTGCTGGCACACAGGCTTCTTGATGGCGGCAGCAGCAGCCTTAGCGTCTCATGCCCGTCTCTTGGGTCTGCGCTGTTAGCCGCAGCTCGTGCCCGTCTCTGGAGCTCCTTTAAGCAGCGCTCTTAATCCCCTCTCCTCGCGCACCAGGAAACAAAGAGGCAAGGAAAAGTCTCTTGTCTGTTCGGCTGTGTTCATGCTGCCAACCCCACTCCTCTCCCTGGGATCCGACTGAAGCCCGAGCCTCAGCTCCCAGCCCTTGCCCTCCTTGGCGGGTGAGCAGACAAGCCTCTCGGGCTGGTGAGTGGTGGTTGGCACCGATCCTCTGTGCGGGAATCTCTCCGCTTTGCCCTCCGCACCCCTGTTGCTGCGCTCTCCCCCGCGGCCCCGAAGCTTTCCCCCTCCGCCACCCGCAGTCTCCGCCCGCGAAGGGGCTTTGTAGTGTTTGGAAACCTTTCCTCCTTCACAGCTCCCTGCCACTGGTGCAGGTCCCGTCCCTATTCTTTTGTCTCTGTTTTTTCTTTTTTCTTTTGCCCTACCCAGGTACGTGGGGGAGTTTCTTGCCTTTTGGGAGGTCTGAGGTCTTCTGCCAGAGCTCAGTAGGTGTTCTGTAGGAGTTGTTCCACATGTAGATGTATTTCTGATGTGTTTGTGGGGAGGAAGCTGATATCCGTGTCGTACTCTTCCGCCATCTTGAAGCTCCTCCCTTATGCTTTTTAAAATCTATTTTCCCTTAGACATTTTTCTAAATGCATTTTTATTCTATATTTTTAGGAAAGAAGGGCACGTAGGTCCCAAATATACATCATCCAGTACAACCACCCATGTTCCTCACTACTCTGCAATCCAGGTCAGAATTCTTATTCAATCATTTTGTCTTCTGATTAACTTCTTTACAAGAAAGACTGAGTCCAATTTGATGATTTACATTAATCAGGGGTTTTACAGTAATCATGCTTTTGTATATAAATACAGAATTTCTTCAATTGAGTAATATAGTCTTGTCAAATTTAGAGAATATAGCTATGACACTGTATAATCACATTTTCATAAAACAGTTTCCAGGCAATCTGTTATAGTTAATTGGACTGTAAAAATGGAAATGAGACAAGATCTGGAAAATGAAAGATGAAGTGGTAAGGCAATGCTAAATGCCAGCTGGGTATGTAAACAAAATGAGCAGTTTTAAGAAAAAATGACATCTTCTCGATTAATATTCCATTACCAGACATAAACATGTCAAAATTGACTCTGGAATCTGTCTTGATGAAAAACCACAATAAACCAATATGACTAAGTTAGCAGACATTTAAATAACTTGCTCCTTGGCCAAAAGGGATGCTGTTTCCTTTCTTTGATCCCCAAATACTTATGGTTCAAATGTTCTCATAACAATGAAATGCTTACTTTTTATTAGACATTTTATACCATCATCCACATTGCCTAGGAAGATAATTTCTAGGCTACTATTTTCCTCCAACATTGAGATAGAGCAATCTCTTCCTCTTCATCAAGATTCCTAATCTGAAAAATATCTTCAATTAATTTGGCCCTTATATAATGTCTAGGAGTACATGGTACCAGTTTGCTTACAATCTATGAGAATTTCCTGAACCACCCTGAAAGCAGGTTATTAAAATGAATTAGAAAACTAGTTATTTAACACTTTGGGATATAGGCCATCAAAGGATTAGGTGACCTCTGAAGTCCTCCCCTACTCTAATAGAATTTATGATTCTAACAGATAGCAAACCCTGATTTACTCTCAAAGGGAAAGGGTGGAGGACATTATAGTATCATTTTTCTGCCTGGTGACTGAGCTTTTAATTTATATAGTCACGTTATTATTTTAAAAGAAAGTACATTGAATAATGTTTTTTATTTATCTGCTTTACATTTATTATCTTATACCTTTTTATTATTTTAGCTTTTCTTTTTCATATTTGTTCCTCTTTTTAATTTTTGCTCCCATTTTAATGCCTTCTCATTATTGTCCTCCTTTTTTTGTTTATTTACTTTCATTTAGATTGTTTTGCTTGGGGAAAAAACGGTGAAAAAACATTTTTTTATTTTACCAATGCTCGTAATATGTGTCTTCCTAGACAGTTTCTATAAAATTGTATGCTGTGGGTAAAAAGTAGGAAAACAACCCTAGGTAGAACTGGTGTGCTCTTTTGGGATAATGGTTAAGTCCTATCTCTGCTCGTTGCTGGCTGTATGCTACAGCTTAAATTATTTAACTTCTCTGTTCTGCAGATGACATTAGTAATTATTGTATAGGGTCATCAAGAAGAATAAATAAGTTACCATATGTAAAGCATATATTTGTCATTCAGGCCATGCTTTGATTAATCGTGTGCACAGAGACACCCCTAGCTTCTTTAGTTAGCAGATGGAATTGAAAATCTTTCACTTGTACAATGTTAACATATTCAGCCTGAAGCAAATTGTATATTTCCACCCTATTCTAAAAACCCTTAGCATTCATTTCTGTGCACATTCTCCGGTTTTTCCTCTGACATGAATGAGTAAATCCTTATAATTCCTTTCAAGTCTGAGCATTTCCTCCCAAGTTTGACTTTCCAACTGGTCCTCTGAGAAATGCTGAGGTCTGACTCTCAGCCTAGGTGTGGAGGCTATGATAGGTAGAAGGATGAGGCTCCAGGAGAAGGTGGCATTCCCTTGCAAGTAATGATCTCTAGTAAGATCAGTCTGCTTCTTCTAGTTGGGAAGGATCTGTTTCATTAGACAGCACCAGGAAGACTCAGTGGGATTTAGGGATTGAAGATACTCTCTGTCTTCCATATCTGGCAAAATTTTATAATTCTATTTCTTAGAGTTCACTTTTTCCCAATGTCCTAACTTTTACCACCTTCAACTGATTAAATCTTCATTGTAGGTTAGATATTTAAAAGTTTGTCTCTGCCTCTGAAATAGTTTTTGGGACAGTCATAGAAACTGTCAGTTTTGGGACAGTCATAGAAGCTTCCTAATTTTCTCATCATTCTTGTGACTAAGGATTTAAAACGCTAATACTGCAACTAAAAAAATTTCACTGGGGATTTTGGAAGTGACCACCCCATCCAACAGTCCTTGTGTTCCACTTGCCATATGTATTATGTAAAGGCAGTCACTACTTGACCTGCCAACAGCACCACACTTTTTTTTTTTTTTTGCGGTACGCAGGCCTCTCACTGCTGTGGCCTGTCCCATTGCAGAGCACAGGCTCCGGATGCGCAGGCTCAGCGACCATGGCTCACGGGCCCAGCTGCTCTGCAACATGTGGGATCTTCCTGGACTGGGGCATGAACCCGTGTCCCCTGCATTGGCAGGCAGACTCTCAACCACTGCGCCACCAGGGAAGCCCAGCACCACACTTTTAATTAACATTTTATTCCAGGTGAACATGTAATAATTTAATTTTCCTTAGATTATCTGTATCCTATCCTTTAATGCTACCCAGCTCAAAATCAACAGGTGACATATAAATAATAAACAGATTCTTAACCTTAAAAGTCTGTTTCCCACAGTCACTTCTGTAGTACAAAATACTGTATGTGTCAACGTCCAGCTGCAGATCACAGATATCTCTAGCTAGTTTAAGAAAAGAAAAATATATAATATAGAAAATTAGATGCTTTTAACATAACTGAATGATCTAGAAAAACAGTCTATAGGCTGGGCTTCTATGAAAGATTCCCAGAAGGACATTACACTATTTGCCTGCCAAGGGGGCTGTTGCCTCCACTGTGGTTAATTATCTGCAAAATCAGGAATCTGCTGCCACAACAGTTACTCCAGGATTTCACTGCTGCAATTATGTTCCATGCCAGCAAATCAGATGTTCTGATTTGCCTCTCTATAGGCATAAAGCCTGGTGACCAGGTACGGGGCAGAAAATGCAAATATCTCCATCACTGTGCTTGCAGGCAGGAGGTGCAGAAGTGTGGCCTCCAACTCACTACCACCTTCTACGTTCAATAATGTATTTTAGCCTTATATCCATGTAATACATTTAGGCCTGTGGCATTTTTTACAACCAATGTAGAGCAATAGACCAGAGGAGTTTATTTAACTATTCCCATTGGATGGACACTTAGGTCGTTTTTATTTTTCACTAATATAAAAAATACTGAGACAAACATCTTTGTACAGACCGCCTTAAGAGCACATTGAGAGTTTTATCCAGCATAAAAGCAACCAAGTGCAAATTCTCAGTCATAGAGCATGCTCATCTTCAGCTTTAAAAGATACTACCAGATTGTTAAATGGCCTTCTTAAGTTGCTATATCAACTTACTCTCTCACCCATAACATCTAGCAAACCTAGACAAATTTTGTAATTCTATTTCTTGGGGTTTTATTTTCTTGCCAACAATTCATACAAATTCTTGCCAACACGATATTATTAAACTTGTTAAAACTTGCTAATTTCAGGGTTAAAACGTTCCACCTTATAGTTTGAATTTGTATATTACTGATTATATGTGAGATTGAGCTTCTTTTTACTTATTTAATATTTTAATTTTATCTATGAATTTCCCAGTTTACATCTGTTGTTTCTTATTTTTTATTGGACTGCTTTCTTTTTTCCCCCCTTGATTTAATTTGCCTTTAAGCAATCTGGACACCAACTATTTATACCTTTAACTTTTATAACTTGTTTAAGCAGGACTTATCTACCCTGAGGTCATAAACATAGTCTGTATTTTCTTATTTTATTTTTGTAGCTTTGCGTTTTTATTTTGACTTTTAAGTCAAGTAATTTTTTTAATGCTGTGAGGTAATCTAACCTTATTTATTTATTAAAAGAATTAGTCTTTTGTCCCAATAGCTTTTATTTAATAGTCCATTCTGACTTAAATGCTACTTTTATCATAAATTAAACTTTTATATACACATCCATATTTTCTTTGCTTTGTATTATATTTCACTGAATAATCCTGCAAAATCATAGCCCTGTATTAATTTGCATAGCTTTAAAATGTGTTTTTGTATCTGAAGGGTAAATGTTCCCCCTTCTTAGTCTTTTCAGAATTATCTATTATGAATTTCTTATTTAACATTAAAATTTTCATATTACTTTAGGATTTTGATTGGGATTGTATGGATTTATATATTAATCTTTTATTGATTTTATATTTTTTAAAATATAGAATCGTTACATCTCTAATAGGGTATAGCTTTTTTAGTAAATTTTAAATTTTATCTCAGTAAATATCTTCTATATGTCATGTTAGTTTATGTGTTGGTGAAGATTAGTTACTCTAGCTGTTGCAACTAACAACCCCCAAATCTTACTTACATCGTAGTATGATGTGGACCAAGTTAGGTAGTGCTCTGCTTCATTCAGTCATTTTGGAACCTAGATTGACAGAAGTGCTGCATTATCCATGAGAGATTCCCAGGTTGCTCTGAGTGGTGTGCATAACTATTGTTCACATTTAAAATTGGTCATTTGCCCCACATAGCTGGAAGTGAGGCAGGGAAAGTGTCCTTAATGTAAGCCCAGGAGGTAAATAAAATGATTCTGTCAGTCTCATAAAATTGCCTCCCCACCTGCTTAGAAAGTGCAGGAGAATAAACTAAAAAACTATTAAAGTTAGTAAGAGATGAGATTAGATCAAGATGGCAGAGTAGGAGGACAAAGAACTCACCACCTCCCATGAACACATCAAAAATACATCTACGGGCCTCCCTGGTGGCGCAGTGGTTGAGAGTCCGCCTGCCAATGCAGGGGATACAGGTTCGTGCCCCGGTCCGGGAGGATCCCACATGCCGCGGAGCGGCTGGGCCCGTGAGCCATGGGCGCTGAGCTTGCGCGTCCGGCAGCGGGAGAGGCCACGACAGTGAGAGGCCCACATATCGCAAAAAAAAAAAAAAAAAAAAAAAAAAAAAAAATACATCTACATGTGGAATGATCCTCACTGAAAACTAACTGGAGACTGACACACAGACTCCTATGCTACCAAGGCTGTAAGAAAGATCCACACAGAACTGAGTAGAAAGGGAAGAGAAGCAATCAGGTCAGGACCAGTGCCTCTGGGAGGGGACTCAGATGAAGAGGGAGATTACACAGACAGAGATACTCCTTGGGGAGTGAACAGTATGAGCTATATATTAGCTGTCCCAGGCCTGGGGTCAGACACAAGGAAGATGAGCCCCATTGGCTGGTTGGAGGGCAGGTGGGACTAACAAGAGGGCTATGGATTCTGCTTGTGAAGAGCATGCCACTTGCTTTCTTGCTCCCAAAGCAGGACAGAGAAGGTGGATTGGAAATTGTATGGGTAGCTGGATGGTTTCCCATAATCACCCTGCCATACAACCCAGCCCAAGCCAAGTGAATGCTCCAGCCCTGCTTGGGAGCTTGGCTGTGAGACACAGATGTGGCTCAGATCTGAAGCAGCATCTAAGCAGAGTGGGGACAGCCATTACTGGCACTTACACAGGCAGCACATCAGAAGCAGCCCAGACCTCTGTCTGTGGCCAGAATGCCACAGCCCATGCCCCACAGAGGCCGCACCTGCCCTGCAGTGCAGCTCCACACCAGGGTGAGGATGACAGAGGCTAAGGGGAGAGATAAGCTGTGAGGTACAAAGGAGGCTCAGACCTGAAGTGGAGTCTGGGCAGGGTGGGGGCAGCCATTGCCACAGGCAGTACATCAGAGACAGTCCAGATCACTGGTCCCATCTGAATTGCCATGGCCTGTGCCTGTGCCTGTGCTGAGTACCCCTTGCCAGACCCTCTTGCTCTAGCACTGCTCCCCTCTGGGACTATAGTGCTGGTGCTAGGGGATGGGGAAGCACTCAATTAATGGGAACTTAGCCAACCCAGACCTGACCCTCAGGGCTTCTGCTCCAGTAACTTGGGAACTGACCATTCCCCCAATAGGGTGGTGATGGTAACTGATCAGAGTGGAAGCCTCAGCTCATACCTGGTTTTGGCCATAGCCCCTCCATCTCCAGCCCCACCTACTACCAGGAGGATAGCTGCCAGCACACCCTGAGGAGAGATGTGACTTGTTTTCATGTCAGGTCCATCTCTCCCACCAAAGCCACTGGGCACATGGAGACTGTAGAGGGATGTCCTCACATAAGCACATCCTTTCAAGACAGCAAAAGGTAACTGTTTCACCTAATTTCATAGACGCAGAGAAACTTAATCAAATGAGAATAAAGGAATTTGTTTCAATTCAAAGAACAAGAGAAAACTGAAAAAAATAAGAAAACAGAAATAAACAATTTACAAGATAAAAAATTCAAAGCATTAGTAATAAGAATGCTAACTGAATTAGAGAAAAGAATAGATGAACACATTGAGAATTTTTAACTATAGATATAAAAAAGAACTGGTCAGAACTGAATAATACAGTAACTGAGATAAAAAAACACACTGAAGGACTTATTAGCAGACTAGGTCATACAGAAGAATGCCTATGTGATCAAGAAGATACAATAATGGAAATCACCTAATCAGAACAGAAAAATGAAAAACAAATTAAAATAAGAGCAGCTTAAGGAATCTCTGGGACAATATCAAGCATAGTAATATTCACATTATAGGGGTCCCAGAAGGAGAAAATAGAGAGAGGTATGTATTTGATGAAATTATGGCTGAAAAACATCCCAAATCTGAATAAGGAAACAAGTATCCAAGTACAGAAAGTACAGAGGGTCTCAAACAAGAGGAACCCAAACAGACCCAGACCAAGAGGTCATAACTAAAATGGTAAAAGTAAAAGAGAAAGAGAGAACTCTAAAAGCAGCAGTAAAAAAAATGGTCATGTAAACTTGCAGGCCAGGTGCGAGTGGCATGATATATTCAAAATGCTGAAAGAGAAAAACCTGCAACCTAGGATACTGTACTCGGCAATATTCTTATTTAAAATTGAAGAAAAGATAAAGAACTTTTCAGACAAATAAAAACTAAAAGGGTTTATCAATACTAATCTTACCCTAAAAGGAATGTTATAGGGTTTCTATAATAGGGGGGAGGAAAGGATATAATAAGAAAAAAGAATTTATAGGAAAGGAAAAAACCAACTAGTAAAGGCAAATATATAGTAAAGGCTGAGGATCTTAAGGACTATCAGTTTAAAACAAGTAGATATGTGATAGGTCAACATATATGAAGCCCATTGTAAGCACAAATCAAAAATCTACAGTAGATACAGAGAAAAAGGAACATAAGATACCACTAAAGGAAATCATGAAACCACAGGAAAGAAATAAAGAAGAGACGAACAGAGAAGAAATACAAAAACAAATGGAAAATAAGCAATAAAATGGCAATAAGTATATACATATCAATAATTCCTTTAAATGTCAATGGACTAAATGCTCAATCAAAGGCATAGGATGGCAAATTGGAATTTTAAAAATAAGGCATTTTAATATGCTACTTACAAGAGACTCACTTCAGAGCTAAAGACACACTCAGACTGAGAGAATGGACAAAGATATTTCATACAAAGGAGAATGACAAGAAAGTGTGGGTAGCCATACTCATATCAGACAAAATAGAATTTTAAACAAAGTTTATAACAAAAGACAAAGAAGGGCACTATATAATGATAAAGAGATCAGTACAAGAAAAGGATATTACACCTGTTAACACATACATGCACCCAATGCAGGAGCACCTAAATATATAAAGCAAATATTAACAGACATAAAGAGAGAAATTGACAACAATATAATAAAAGTAGGGAACTTTAACACTCCACTTACACCAATGGACAGATCATCCAGATGGAAAATCAATAAGGTAACAGTGGTATTAAATGACACAATAGACGAGTTGGACTTATTAGATATCTACAGAACATTCCATCCAAAAACAGGAGAATACACATTCTTTTCACGTTCACATGGCACATTCTCCAGGATAGATAACATGCAAGGCCACAAAACGTGTTTCAACAAATTTAAGAGGATAGAAATTATATCTAGCATTATTTCCAACCACAATAGTATGAAACTAGAAATCAATTACAGGAAGAAAAATGGGAGAAAAAACAATACATGGAGACTAAACAACATGCTACTAAGAAATCAATGGGTCAATGAAAATATCAATGAGGAAATCAGAAAATACCAAAGTAAGTGAAAATAGAAAAACTAATTTCCAAAATTTATTGAATGCAGCAAAAGCAGTCCTAAGAGAGAAGTTTATAGTGATACAAGCCTACGTCAAGGAACAAGAAAAATTCCAAATAAACAGCCTAACCTATCATCTAAAGGAATTATAAAAAGAAGAACAAAAAAAAGCCCAAAGTTAACAGAAGCAAGGAAATAATACAGATCAAAGAGGAAATAAAATAGAGACCTCCCCCAAATGGAAAAGATCAATGAAATCCAGAGCTGGTTTTTTGAAAAGATAAACAAAATTGATAAAACCTTTAGCCAGACTCACCAAGAAGAAAAGAAAGAGGACCCAAATAAACAAAATAAGAAATGAAAGAAGAGAAATAACAACTGATACCACAGAGATACAAAAATCATAAGATAATATTATGAACAGTCATATGCAAAAATTGGACAAACTAAAAGAAATGGACAAATTCCTAGAAAAATAAAAGCTTCCAAGACTGAATCAGGAAGAAGTAGAAAATCTGAACATACTGATTACTAGTAGTGAAATTTAATTTATAATAAAATTTGAAAACTCCCAGCAAACAGAAGTCCAGGACCAAATGGCTTCACAGGGGAATTCTACCAAACATATAAAGAGGAGCTAATGCCTATCCTTCTCAAGCTATTCCAAAAAATTGAAGATGATGGACACTCCCAAATATTTTCTGTGACACCACCATTATCCAAACAAAAAAACTACAAATTAATAAAATTACAGGCCAATAACTGTGGTGAATGCAAAAATTCTCAACAAAATATTAGCAAACAATATCAGCTAGGGCTTCCCTGGTGGCGCAGTGGTTGAGAGTCTGCCTGCTGATGCAGGGGACACGGATTCGTGCCCCGGTCCGGGAAGATCCCACATGCTGCGGAGCAGCTGGGCCCGTGAGCCATGGCCGCTGAGCCTGTGCGTCCGGAGCCTGTGCTCTGCAACGGGAGAGGCCACAGCAGTGAGAGGCCCGCATACCACAAAAAAAAAACAACAACAATATCAGCTAACACTTTCTGAGCTGCTACTATTTACCAGGCACTATAGTAAGCTTTCTCATAATTTAACAGTCTGGTGACAACCATGTGAGGTAGGTATTATTACCCTCATTTTGCAGAAGAGGAAGCCAAGATGTGAGAGGTCTCATGTCATCTGTAGTTCGCTTTAAAATATTTCAGCACACACAATGTGCTCTAAATACATGTATTAGTTAGTTTGGGCTACACCCTTGTGACAGTTATGCCCTAATCAGGAATATACACTCCAGGGGTGGTGTGCTGGCATTTAATCAAAAGGCCTCACTCCAGAGGGAGCTGCTATAAGCTCCTCAGGTATTTTTATCTCTTACCAACACTTGAAGTTTTTTCATTAGCCTAATGGATATTAAACATGAGTTTCCGTTGGTAAAGTTAACAGCTTGCTCAACATATATGGATGAATAACATAATTTAAAGAACCCACTGGCATCAATGCTACATAAGAAACTTAACCCTTATCAATGACCCCCAAGGCTGATCAACCCTTGTAAAAGGTCCTGTGTGCACCTGCTGATTCCAGAGGACTGTTGACTCCAACAAAACAGCTTACAGAATCCTGCCACTAAAATATAGCTGCATTGTAGTTTTCTCAGGGTATATGTCCAGTAGTGGGATTGCTGAGTCATATGGTAGTTCTATTTGTAGTTTTTTAAGGAACCTCCATACTGTTCTCCATAGTGGCTGTATCAATTTACATTCCCACCAACAGTGCAAGAGGGTTCCCTTTTCTCCACACCCTCTCCAGCATTTATTCTTTGGAGATTTTTTGTTGAGGGTCATTCTGATCCTTGTGACAGATGAATGGATAAAGAAGATGTGGCACATATACACAATGGAATATCATTCAGCCACAAAAAGAAATGAAACTGGGCCATTTGCAATGAGGTGGATGGACCCAGAGTCCGCCACACAAAGTGAAGCAAGTCAGAAAGAACAAAACAAACACCACATGCTAACACACATACATGGAATCCAAAAAAAAGAAAAAAATGCTTCTGATGAACCTAGGGGCAGGACAGGAACAAAGTCGAAGACATAGAGAATGGACTTGAGGACACGGGGAGGGGGAAAGGCAAGCTGGGACAAAGTGAGAGAGTGGCATGGACACACACACACTACCACATGCAAAATAGATAGCTAGTGGGAAGCAGCTGAACAGCACAGGGAGATCAGCTCGGTGCTCTGTGACCACCCAGAGGGGTGGGATAGGGAGGGTGGGAGGGAGACGCACGACAGAGAGGGCATGGGGATCTATGCATATGTATAGCTGATTCAGTTTGTTATACAGCAGCAATCAACATACCACTGTAAAGCAACTACACTCCAACAAAGATGTTAAAAAAAAAAAAAAAATATATATATATATATATATATAGCTGCATTTGCCTCAGAGGTGACTTTTATGCAAGGAGAACTATAGGGAATCAATAGCTAGGATTCCATCAAGCTTACTGAACAGGGACTATGCATGTTTCATACCTGCTTGCTAGTAAATGTCTGTATGTAGCTGAAGTCATTCTGAGACCTCTTTTCCTTGAAACTTAAGAGTGAGGTTGCAGCAGTCATGTAACGTGGCCCCCACCACCCCAAATATTGAAGAGTGCCCAAAATCTACCAAGAGAATGTTGTGCTTTGCCTACTTAGACTAGGTATGTTGGAATAAAAGGTTCAGAAACCTGCTCAAGGTCACACACCTGGAAGTGCTAAACTAGGATTAGAACCTGGGGTTATCTGCCCTGCTACCCACCTTGTTCCACTGCCTCCCATGGAACTCACAATTGCAGGAATGGAATATGAGGTCAGGGTGCTGTTACAGATGGGTGAGAGATAATCTTCAAATGCCTCATTCCAGGCAAGCTTGAGGCTCAGTTGTGGTTCACTCCAGAAAAACAGCCATTTAAGAAGTTTACCTGAGGACTGCTAAGTTGAAAATCCTTTCCTCTAGCTCAGCGAGAAGTGGGCCTCCACACTATTCAACTACAGAGATAACCACACATAACTATGTCAAGTGTGACCCTAGAGGGAAAACGCTCATTCTTGGGGTGTTGCAAGTGGCAGTTAAGCAAAGATAGCTGCTGTGACTTAGTCTTTTTAAGGTTCTTCATTCTCTCCTTGGAGTCCTAGCCCTGATACGAAGAAATATAATCAGTTTATTGAAGAGCCTGTCCTTGCTGGTAACACAAACATAAAATAACTGTAGTTTTTCTTTTTTCATCACTGAACCCCAACTGTCAAGTGTTGACTCTTCTTTCCCT
>NW_006770652.1:5127411-5141576 GCF_000442215.2 Lipotes vexillifer
TATGACATCTGGCAGATCTAGCTTTCTGGTTATCAAAAGTTATTTAAAAGCCCATGCAGTTTATACCCCCCATCTTATGTTTGATGCAACATTTTCTCTTCCAAATAACCATTCAGACTGTGACTGCAGGGGCTGATGTGGGGAGAGGTGGTGGTCTGCTCTCTCTCCTGCTCCCACATAGAGTTGGGAGATCTGGCTCCCAGCCCACTTCATCCAATCCTAATCCCTCACTTCCTGCACCTGGCAGTCCTACCCAGAGTTACGTTCTTCCAGGATCCCTGTCGCCAAGTGAAGGCTGCTCTCTGGATGTCCTGGTAACTCTCACATCCTTATCTAACCAGTCAGTGATATTTGTCCCATGGCCATCCTCCCTCAGTTACACATCCCTCTCCAATTCTCTTTTGTCCTACTCAGGTAGGTGGAGGGCAGTTCAACAAATCCAGTGCCAAAGGTGATTCTGATCAAGGAACTATGACTGTGATTGGCTGAATAATGGCCCTCCCAAGATGTCCATGTTCTAACCCATGGAACAGGTGAATGTTACCTTACATGGTAGGTAAGTCTCTTTGACTTTGCAGATGTAGTTCAATGAAGGATCTTGAGGTAGTGAGATTATCCTGAATTATCCAGGTAGCTCCAAGGTAATCACATGGGTCCTTTCTCTGTAGAATCCTTTGTTTTTGGCTTTGGCTCAGGCCATCAATTCCCAAGCCAAGGAAAAGTCCCACTCAGTATCTTTTCCCCTTGGGTATCTGGTCATGAAGCAGTAGAGGCCATAGCACTTTTCTCTGAGGAATCTGATGTTCTGCAGGGTTAGATCATAATCCCCTCATTCTGTATCTGGTGCCCTTTTCAGGAATTCAGGACTCTGAATAAAATCAGGCCTCCAAGTTCTGACATTAGGATTGAGCAGCATGGGGTTGCATCCAGAAGAAACCCAAGTTTGCCATTTTACTTCATTTGCAATTCTGTAGTTCAGCTGTGCAGTTCTGGCCTAGGCCAGCTGGTTCTTCCCTGTGGTCAGCTGGTGGGTGGGCTGGAACGCTTATTCACAGGCAGCTGGCTGACTGGTGGGTGCAGGGCCCTCAGCTGCAATAGCTGGGCTGGGCTCCACACAGGCTCGCATCCCCCAGCAGCTTAGCCCAAGCTTCAGCACATGGAGACCTCAGGGTTCCCAGCAACACAAACAGCTGTTGCACTTTTTTTAACATAGGTACATTCCAGTACCAATTTATTTTTTTAAATTAAATAACTTATTTTTGGCTGTGTTGGGTCTTTGTTGCTGCACATGTGCTCTCTCTAGTTGTGGTGAGCATGGGCTACTCTTTGTTGTGGTGCACAGGCTTCTCATTGAGGTGGCTTCTCTTGTTGGGGAGCATGGGCTCTAGGCATGTGGGCTTTAGTAGTTGTGGTGCACAGGCTGAGTAGTTGTGGCTCACAGGCTCTAGAGTGCAGGCTCAGTAGTTGTGGCACACAGGTTTAGTTGCTCCACAGCATGTGGGATGTTCCCAGGCCAGGGCTTGAACCTATGTCTCCTGCATTGGCAGGCAGATTCTTAACCACTGTACCACCAGAGAAGTCCCTGTTGCATTTTTATACACTAATAATGAACTATAGAAAGAAAAAGCAAGAAAACACTCCCATTGAAAATAACATCATAAAAGAATAAAATACCTAGGAATAAACTTAACCAAAGAGGTAAAAGACCTATACTCTGAAAACTGCAAAACAATGATGAAGGAATTTGAAAATGCTACAAAGAAATGTAAAGATATCCCATGTTCTTGCATTGTAATAATTAATGCTGTTAAAATATCCATACTACCCAAAACAATCTAAAGATTTTATGCAATCCTTGTCAAAATACCCATGACATTTCTCACAGAACTAAAGCAACTAATCCTACTGTTGTTTATAGGGAACCACAAAAGACCCTGAATAGCAAAAGCAACCTTGCAAAAAAAAAGAACAAAGCTAGAGGTTTTGTGGTCCTTGACTTCAGACTAAAATATAAAGTTACAGTAATCAAAACAGTATGGTACTGGCACAAAAACAGACATACAGATCAATGGAATAGAATAGAGAGCCAGAAATAAACCCATGCCCTTATGGTCAATTAATCTATGGCAAAGGAGGCAATAATATACAGTGGGGAAAAAACAGTCTCTTCACTAAGTTGTGCTGGAAAAACTGGAAAGCTTCATGTAAAAGAATGAAATTTGAACACTTCCTCACACTGTATACAAAAATAAACTCAAAATGGATTAAGACCTAAATGTAAGACCTGAAATTGTAAAACTTCTAGCAGACAACACAGGCAAAACCGTCTGATATAAATCAGAGCAATATTTGTTTTTGGATCTGTCTCCTAAGGCAAAAGAAATAAAAGCAAAAATATACAAATGGGACCTAATTAAACTTAGAAGCTTTTCCATAGCAAAGAAAACAATTGACAAAACCAAAAGACAACCTACTGAATGGGGGAAAATATTTGCAAATGATATGACCAATAAGAGGTTAAGATCCAAAGTATATAAATAGTTCAAACAACTGAATAGCAAAAAAACTAACAACCCAATTAATAAAACCCGAATAGACATTTTTTTCCAAAGAAAACATGCAGATGGCCAAATAACACATGAAAAGATACTCAACATTTCTAATCATCAGATAAATGCAAATCAAAACCACAATGAGGTATCAACTCACACCTGTCAGAATGGCTATCTTCAAAAAGACCACAAATAACAAATTTTGACAAGGATGTGGAGAAAAGAGAACCCTAGTACACTGTTGGTGGGAAAGTAAATTGATGTAGCCACTGTGGAAAACAGTATTCAGGTTTCTCAAAAAGCTAAAAATAGAACTACCATATGACCCAGCAATTTTACTCCTGAGTATATATTTGAAGAAAACAAAAACATTAATTCAAAAAGATACATGCACCCAATGTTCAATGCAGCATTATTTACAATAGCCAAGATATGGAAGCAACCTAAGTATCCATCAATAGATGAATCAATAAAGAAGATGTGGTATATATATGCAATGAAATACTACTCAGCCATAAATAATATGAAATTCTGTCATTTGCTACAATGTAGATGGATCTAGAGAGTATTATGCTTTGTGAAATATGTCAGACAAAGACAAATACTCTATGTTATCACTTACATGTGGAATTAAAAAAATAAAACAAATGGATGCAAATAACAAAAAAGAAACAGACCCACAAATATACAGAACAAACTAGTGGTTACCAGTGGGGAGAGAGAAGGGGAGAGTGGCAAGATATACTTCTCTGTATAAAATAAATAAGCAACTAGGATATATTGTACAGCACTGGAAAATATAGCCTTATTTTTTAATAACTTTAAATGGAGTATAACCTATAAAAATAGTTGGATCTTTAGTCTGGACTCCTGGAACTAATATAATATTGTAAATCAGCTATACATCAGTAGACTAACAAAGAAACTAGTAACAGATTTTAACAATGTAATTGGAACAAAGATCAGCTTATAAAAATAAATCTTCTCATATATTAGCAATAACCAATAAGAATTATAACAGTTAATATGACAGAATTTTCTACCTGATTTTTTTATATTGTCTCCAAACAGAGAATATTTTGGTTCTTCCTTTCTAGCTTTTTAAATCTCTCATTTTTATTTTAAATTTCAATGCTGAAACATTTCATGATATTGAATTAAATGGGACTAACTCTTGTTTGTTGTAATAAAATTTAAATTGTTAAAAAAGAAAAAGCCTGAAATGCTGCTGGCTGGATTTCCGAAATGTTTTTCTTGATGGAATTTCCCTCTTCACAACAAGACATGATTTTTAGACCATTCACTTGATAATCAGCCCCTACTTGTGTGGCTCTGAGCTTTTTCTCCCCAAAGAGACAATATTCTTATTGGTGAAGTACATTTAACAGTGATTCTGCCTAAAGGTTTCTGGAAATCTTTTTTTTTTTTTTTGTTTGGCTGGTGGGGAGTATGGTTTTAGAAACTAACAGTTGAATAAAAGTCTGGTGATAGTTTAAATAATAACTGTCTATCAGAGTTGTTTCTGCATTTTAGTTGCCCACATAACCTACAGTTTACCAAACTATATCATTATTACTATTTATTATTGTTGGTGGAAATAGCAAAATTTATAGGCAGAAAACTAGGATTCAAGCTCTTCTTTCATCATTTATTGTTTATTGAGACAGCTACTTATGTTTTCCTTGTCTTGACTCCATTTTTAAAAGGCATTGAAAACATCTCTTTCTGAACGATGTGAACTGGACAATGTCCTTCTGTTTGGTTTCTGTTATTAGTTCATCATTTTCCAAGTTTTTTACTACCCTTTTTAAAACTGATGACTTCTCAAACTATGTCTCCAGTATTGATCTCCCTACAGAGATCCAACTCAGATTTCAAAATCCCTGCTGGAATCTCCATTTGAATGGAGACAAACACCTTGAATATACTTTCTCCAAGATACAACAGATCGTCTTATCTGTCAAACTTGATCATTTCACTGTGTTCTCAATTGCTATTCAATTAGCAATGTTGTGTGTAAATATTTTCTTAAATGATACTACACTTTTGAAATATTTTCTTTATCTTTCAATTAAGTAATGCTACCCCATGCTTATGGCAAAGCTATTTTTAAACTTTTTTTCGTATATATTGTGAAGGTTTTTTTCCTAAATATGCTTGGAGAATACTCTCTCAATCTTGATGACTTGCAGTTATGAAAGTCAGCCCTTTCTGTGATTAAATCAATGGACCATAAATGCAGGATATATTAATTGTGAACTGGATAATCTGGTTAATCATCCTAGCCCAAGATTTCTAAGTGTTCTCTGTGAAATGACGTCTGTCACATATATAACAACAATCTACTTCATAAAATTATTCTCTTCTTTTCTCACTCTATTTTTTCTCCATGCATGATACTATCCACTCCTGCAACTTTATTTACTATGTGATTACCAAAGCATCCCAAATGATTTCTCCAGCACAGATGACTCTGACCTCTAGACCAGCATGACCACATGCTGACTGAACACTTACACTCAGGTATTCCATAGTTATCCAGGTTATCCATTGATTCTTCTACCTCATTTGCCCAGATGCTAAAACCAGAAGCTTTCTTGTCAACCTTGACTTCCTTGAATAATCCACTCCCTACATCAAATAAATCACCAAATTCTAGTCATCTTTTCTTTAACCAGCTCTGAATCAGGATACTTCTCTCCATCTCACTGGTGTTAATTTAGGTTCCCATCTTTTCTCACGCAGAGTTTTGCAGTAACCATCTAACTGCTTTCCCTGCCTCTGGTCTGATTCACCTTCAATCCTGCCTCCAGGATTCAAGCAAAATAATTTTTCTAAAACCAAAATCTGATCAAGCCATTTCCCTGCTTGAAGTCCCCAATCTTTCACATAGCTTATAAAAAGTTTCATATTGTGTCTTCACATTATCTTCAAAGCCACGTCTTTCAACACCCACCTAACACATTTTAGTAGGTCCAAAAATATTTTGTGCTCCCTATCACCAATGGGGCTTTGCAAGGCTGTCTCCTCTACCTAGCACAGCTTTCCTAATCCCCCTCTTCCCATCCTTTATATTTTCTCACTTTCTTTCAATTCAATTTCTCTGACTAGTCCTTTTGACCCCCTCTTCCAAGACGTAATGTTTTCTCACTCACGTGATATAAGTACCCTTTACTCAGTCTGCATTTTAGTATGTATCACACTGTAGTATAATAATTTGTGATAACTGTAAACTTGAATTTCTCTTTTATCAAATTGTAGGAGCCTTGAGGAGGAGAGGATTGTATTGACATTTTGCCTATTTTGTAACCTCAGTGCTTAAGACTCTGTTTGGCACACAGTGCCCATTAATAATTTAGTAAATAAAGAAATTAATAAGTATTACCTAAAACATTTAGAAAGTATAAAATATTATATGTAAATATTTCAAGCAGTGGTAATAAGGAGTACTTTTTAAAAAGAAATGAAATTATTATTTATTAGTTATTGCCACCCTTGCCTAATTTAAAATGAAACCCATGAAAGGACATGTTCTTTTGGAGTTTTCTACACTGAATTTCATGAACTTTTTCTCTTAAGGAAGATTTGTAGATATGAATTCCAACCAAAAATGAAGCATTAACTCTTTTGTGTTCAAAATAAGAATTAAATATGCAAAGAAGTTCTGTCATAACTCCTAGGTCAGAACACACAGATTCTGTTTATAAAATTATATTTAGTAATGGAATGATTAAATGAGAGGAGAGGGGTAATTTTTCCCTTTAAAAACTACTATTTTGTTTATGATCTCAGTTAAGGTTTAGCATTTTCATTCTCAGCTTTTCCTTTTCCTATGTTTTTATTTTCTGTGTTGCTTACATTCCAATTAATTTCTCCCCAACCACATGTCAAATTATCTATTTTATCTTGAGTAGAATATACAAATAAAATATGGCCTTTTTATTGCCTCGTATATGAAGTGTTTGAAAGGCATCTAGAAGGTGTATAAAAGGATATATTCCATATATCAGACCATTTTTCAGATTTACCATAAATAAGGAAGTGAATGAATATTCCCTTAAATAAGTGAAGTCATTCAGCACATAAATCTGATTTCTCAAATCCATGTATGAGCCTTAGAAAATAAAGCAGAACAAAAGAAAACAAACAAAATAAACCAAAGGAAAATCACAAAATGCTGTCCCTGCCCAGTCACCACACAGGGAACCCTCTTTATAGATACGATCCCAGAGAGCATCCACTCAACCTCTTGGTGCCCTACTTTAAAATGACATAAACAAAGAGAAACTAGTAGAAGAAAGGACAAAGTTCATGAAGCAGAATAGTTTTTAAATTTAATTTCTTCAGGGAGGCAAGAGTAGTTATTACATCCAGCACATAGGAGCAGAGCACCACGTAAGAGAAACATCTGAGGAACAAGAACTCTTGGAAATTGAAAGCACAAAAGCAGAAATTTTTTAGGAGTTTAGAAGATAAATTTGAGGAGATTTCATAGAAAATAGAATGAAAATGCAATGAGATGAAAAATATGAAGTCTTTAAAAATGGAGAATTGGAGAGATGTGGACCAGATGGTGGAAAACCCCAAGCTCATCTCCTCCCACATGCACACCAAAATTACAACTATTTACAAGGTAACTATATATGTGAATGACCCAAAGACTAGCAGAAAAGATTCTCTACAACAAAAGATATAGAGAAAGAACCACAAGAAGACAGGTAGGAGGGGCAGAGATGCAGTATAGTCAAGGCCTATACCTCTGGGTAAGTGACCCTTAAATAGGAGGATAATCACAATAGCAGAGGTTCTCCCACAGGAACGAGGGGTCCAAGCCACACATTGAGCTCCCCAGCCTAGGGGTCCTGCACCAAGAAGATGAACCTCCAAAAGTCTGGCTTTGAAGGCCACTTGGGCTTGCTTATCGGAGAGCCAGAGGGCTGTAGGAAACAGAGACTCCAGCTTTAAACATGTTCCAAGTACCAGAGCACAGAGAGTAATTTGAAAGGAGCCTGGATCAGGCACACTTGCTGATCTTGGAGAGCTCTGGGAGAGTCAGGAGGCAACTGAGACTCCCGCTGGAGATGTGGACACTTGTAGCAGCCATTTTTGGGAGCTCATTTTGTCATGAGGACACAGATTCTGGCATGGGTCCATTTTGGAGTCTTCCCTCTAGCCTATTAATATTGGGAGGCTTCCAAACCACCAGAGGGTCAGTACCATTTTTGTACTCCCCTTGGCCCTGCAGCCAGCTACCCTGGAACCAGACTCTACCCACCAGTAGGATAGTACCAGCCCTAGGCCCTGCAACCAGCTGCCTTGGGATCCAGCTTCACCCACAAGTTGTCAGGCACAAGCCCTGGGACCCCTGAGACACACAGCCAGCTACTCTAGGACTGGGTCCTATTCACCAGCTGGCCAGCAGCTACTGCCTGAGGCACAGCCTGGCAGCCAACCAGACCAGGGGCCAGCCTCACCTACAAGGGCATACACAGTAGACCATCCTGCCATAACGGAAAGGCCCACACAGCCTACATGGTGAGCAGCCCTAGAGCATACAGCTCCAGAGACCAGAGTAGAGTGTGCTATTGAGTC
The DNA here is from genome assembly GCF_000442215.2 of Lipotes vexillifer. NCBI lineage: Eukaryota > Metazoa > Chordata > Mammalia > Artiodactyla > Lipotidae > Lipotes > Lipotes vexillifer. Next base: position 5,135,556 of record NW_006770652.1, read on the forward strand.
ACATAGGATGTCTCCTACATAAGGCCACTTCCCCAAGATTGGAAAATGTAACTGACCTACCTAATACATAGAAATAAACACAGAGTATTAGGCAAAATGAGGAGACAGAGGAATATTTTCCAAATGAAGGAACAAGACAAAACCTCAGAAAAAGAACTAAAGGAATAAGGATAAGCAATCTACCTGATAAAGAGTTCAAGTTAATGATCATAAAAATTCTCAACAAATTCAGGAGAAGAATGGATGAACACAGTGAGAATTTTGACAAAGAACTGGAAAATATAAATAAGGATCAAACAGAGCTGAGGAATATAAGTACTGAAATTAAAAATACACTAGAAGGAATCAACAGTAGATTAGATGATACAAAGGAACAGATTAGTGAACTGGAAGACAGAGTAGTGGAAATCATCCAAGCTGAACAGAAAAAAGAATTAAAAAAAAATGAGGACAGTGTTTAAGAGACCTCAGGGGGCTTCCCTGGTGGTGCAGTGGTTGGGAGTCCGCTTGCCGATGCAGGGGACACGGGTTTGTGCCCTGGTCCGGGAAGATCCCACATGCCATGGAGCTGCTGGGCCCATGAGCCATGGCCACTGAGCCTGTGCGTCTGGAAAAAAAAAAAAAGAGATCTCAGGGACAACATCAAGCATATCAACTTTGCATTATAGGGGTCCCAGAAGGAGAAGAGAAAGAGAAAGGGGCAGAGAACTTATTTGAAGAAATAATAGCTGAAAACTTCCCTAACCTGGAAAGGAAAGAGATGTGAAGGGAATTCCCAGCATAAAGGTGAATAATCCCAGGTAGCATAAGTGCATCAGACTTTGAGAGCAGCCAGTCCACATAGAATCAGAACAGAAAGATCTAAAAGGGAATCTCTAAGGAAAATAAAAGAAGCTAAAATAATAAATTATCTAATGCATATGGGTATTGTTAGAGATCTATAATTCTTGCAAGAGTTTGGGGAAATAATTGTAATAGAATTTCAGTTAAGGTTCAGAGAGAGAAAAACACCACTATGATGTGTGTTCAGGGATAATTACTGGAATTAAGCCATACAGGGAATTAAGCCATTACTGGAATTAAGCCATACAGCCAGACAAGCTGGGAATGTGAAGTCTAGGAGGGGCATTAAAGAACTAGAGAATTAAGCTACTAACCAGCCCTCCTAAAACCCTGTTACAGGTGGACAAGTTGGAGCTTGTAGGAAAATCTAAGAAGCCAAGTATGTCTAGCCATTGAAGTGGGTCCCCAAGAGGGGAGCCTGTGGAGAGGTCTGTGGGAAGTTCTGTGTTGATACTGCATCTGATGGTGGACATGCAATCAGTAAAGCCTGTAGTCTAGAAGAAGAACTGGACAGGAAGCAGAGGAAAGCAAGCCCAAACTGTGTTTATCTCTCATTATTCTGTCCACGAAAGGATCTTTGAAAACAAGTGCTCAGAGTTTCATCTCTACCTCTAAGATCTTGCACAAGGCTCTCTTTTGGATGACTCTAATGTGGAACCATGCAGAAAAGTGAATTCCAGAAAAGAGTTCCCAGAATCATCAAGTTAACAGAGCAATTCAATATAGGTTAAAAAAGCAATTAAGGAAAAACTATCCTAGGCAACTGTTAACTCCAGAGGAAGAGACGTTTATACAAGAAACAAATATAATCAGAGCATTTCACTTGGCTCATCTCTGAATAATATTTACCCAATCATCATAAAATTATCTGACGTATTGATTTAACCACAAATCATAGTTATATTGAATGCATAGGATGGAGGAGGATATTTGTATGGAGAATGAGGTAGAAAGTAAGATTTAAGGCTTCTAAAATCCTTATATTCTGTAATAAGAATTCTAAGTATAACAAGTAAAACTGAATTTTTTTTGAAAAAGTCAAGGTATAGTAGTATTATCATGTTATATAGACTTAAGCATATACATGAAAGGAAAAAGCTAAAAGAGTTGAAGTTGTTTTGGGGAGGTGATGAGGGGTGGGATATGAGACTAGTTTTCATTTGTTTTTGTAAGGCTTAGAGAACATTTTGACTTTTTAAAGTATGTACAGGTAATAATGTAATAAAAATGGAACATTTTACAAAAATAATTAGGGAAATAATGCTGTAATTATATATTTAAGCAGAGTTAAAGCTATAACAAGATATTTCTATAAAAATTTTAAGATACAATCAGTGAAAAAGGGATCTCTACTCAAATCAGTGAAGAGGATGTCACAAGAAAAGTAGGGATTAATAAAGTTGTCATAGCTAATAAAACATTTCAGATTCTTTAGGTTAAAACCACCATATTTAGGTGTTATTAAACTTTTAGGAGAAACAACAATTTCATCCAACCAATCAGTAAAATCCATGTAGAATCCCCTAGTTGGAGCCTTATTTACTTTGTACTGATAAAACAATAGCAGAGGCCCAAACACCATCATAACTTAATTTAAAATATATTCTTATGTTTTTACTAGAGCTCATTATTGAAAATTAAACTGTGAATTACTTAATTGCCTTAGAGCCATAGCTTACACACAATTAGCTAATACATTGGTTTGTTCTGTTTGCAGTTTTGAGGATGACTTTTAACTAACACTGAATACATTATGTTTTAATTAAACTCAACCACTTGGAGAATGCTTCTCATAGTGAGAATTCCAGATACGCAAAGTCTTGGGACTTCTGTCATTGAAATAACCACAGTTTTAGCCCAAATATTAAGAAATTTGATGACAATATTTTTGAAGTAAATCCTTCACCTAATCAAATAATTGTTCTAGGCTGAGTTGAGTTTAATGTTTAAAGTATTCAGGAGAACTGTAGTAAAGAATTAGAACATGCCTAAGAAGACAGTATTTCCACTTAAGGGCACTTTAAAAATTCACCGAGCAGGAAGTTATTACCATAATATTCTGTAGCCTTTCCTAAACCATCTGATCAATAAACAATATGATAATTGAAGAACAGTTTCATATCATGACCTATGAATTTTGAGACAATATGAGCATTTTCAGGATTCTAGTCATTGGGTTAAGCAACATTCCTAGAAAGACATTAGAACATATTTTTTGCTTGAGATTCTTGAAGATTATATGTTATAAGGCTATGGACCCTTAAATTCCTTTAAGTTACATCCTTGTACCTTTTTACTAAGGGTGAAAGAGTAAGCTAATCTGTAGAAAGAGAGAGAAAAAAAGAGAGATGGAGAAGGGGGGGAGAAGGAGAGCGGGGAGGAAAATACAACACACAGTTGTCTCTCAGTATCTGGGGGGTTGGTTCTAGGACCCCACCTCCATGGATACCAAAATCCCCAGATGCTCAAGTCCCTATTGTAAAATGATGTAGTATTTGCATGTAATCTACACACATCCTCCCATATACTTTAAATCATCTCTAGATTACTTATAATACTTAATACAATGTAAGTGCCATGTAAATAGTTGTAAATACAATGTAAATGCTATAAATATAAATAATACTTGTATGTGACAAATTCAAATTTTGCTTTTGGAACTTCCTGGACTTTTTTTCCCCAATATTTTCAGTCTGTGGTTGGGTGAGTCTGTGGATGTGGAACCTGCAGATCCAGAGGGCTAACTATACATTCAGAGAGAACTAGAGTATGTAAACCAAATAGAGAAAGAAAGAAGAGCTGTGTGACTCTTGATGGATATCCAGTTTCTTGTTCTAGATTCTTAAGGAACCAGTCTCTGTTTCCTGCCCTTGAATTCCACAGGTACCCACATATCTGTTCAATATATCCCACACCAGCAACACCCATGTTAGAGTGATCGACCATCTCAGTTTTCCTGGAACTGTCCCAGTTTTAGCACAGAAAGCCCTGTATCCTGGGAAACTCTTCACTCCCAGACAAATTGGGGCTCAGAGTCACCCTAATCTGAGTATATTTTCTCTTAAGCTAATGTGATGTGAGTTTTGGGAACTGTCAACCAGGAAAGCCTTGATTAAGGTGGACACTTTAAGCCACATGCAACTGGTGAATGTCTATTGTACCTGAAACCTGGGTTATACATCTTACCTTCTGCTATTTAGAACTTAGGACATGGTGTAGCTGTGGGAAGGAGAGTTACCATAAGCAGAGATGGGTTAATTGTAGGTAAATAAAGCAGTTCAGATTGAGATGATCCATGTTGAAAGGAATTATTCTCAAAGAGTTAATCATTAGAGTATGTTGCAATTTTCAACCTCTTCTAAGTTATAACATTAGGTCACAGAGTTGTTTTAAGACTGCAAATTTTATCAAGCAATGAACTGTACTGAAATAATGCTCTTTTTCCTTTCACCCACTTATCATAAAGTAAATGTTTTGCTCTTAATCTGTATGTGTGCTTCATCAGGGAAGTTGTGATTTGTAAATTGGTTTTCTGCCCTCAAAATCACTTAAGTATCTATATTTGCAGCTACTACAGTTTAATAACTGTATGATCTGAAGGAGAAGCCAATGAATGTGAGAGGTCAAGACCATAAAGAAGCTGATGAGATGATTCCTTAAGAAATGACAGCAGCATCAGCCTAAGCAGCAGAGACAGACCACCCAGAGAGGCTGCCTCTCATTGGTGGCTCCACCAGCCGCACCCAGTGTGAGAAAGAAATGCTGACAGCCTAGTTAAGAGGCACAACCCTCACCAATAAAAAGACTGTCATCAGCTTCACAGATGGTCTCAGAAAAGCCTCTTAGCCTATAAAACACTTATCTTACCCCAGATATCCCTAGCTTTCTACACCTTTATTACAGTCCTAAGTAAATGAAGAGCAGTGGGAGCCTGAAGCATATTATCTAATGTGGATATTTTGTGTCCATATAGCTCTCTTACGAACATTTTATTTGACCCTCTCAAAAAACTATGAGGGAGGCAATGGAGTTACAATGATTCTATTTTGTTGATTAGAAATAAAGAAATCTCTGTTGTCGTGCTTGGCTGATTAATGCCACTGTGCTATTACTATTAGCTAACAGTTTTAGACAATTATGTTAGGCAGTGTGGGTTAAGCACTTTAAGTGGATTATCTCCTTTACCTTCACAGAACCACTTTAGAGTAGATGACACTGTTCCTAATTTAGAGATGAGAGGACTTGGGCCCAGAAGGGTTATAACTACTTGTCCAAGAAGAGTCAGAATCCAAGCCTGGAGTCTAAAATATATGCTTTTCATGTAGTCTTAACCCTATAAGATAAATCTGTATTTTTGAATGCCTATTGCTTGAATTATTTTGCTTAAAAACTTTGGGGGGAGTGCCAGTCTAACTAGTTTTAGACTGTTGTCCTATGAGTTTATGCTAATTATTTGAACACTTATTGAATGGATATTTATTGAGCACTTAATATATGCCAGGCACTATTATGAGTTTTGCGAAAATATTAGTTTAAAAAGTCACATTTTCTATATTAACATGGTTATGTTTGTTTTTCTGCAATTTTTCTTAATTATTTATGCAAGGATGCTGTTTTCATTCTTACATGTGGTCTCCCATATGGAACAGTAGAACAGTAGCAGGAATCTTGTGGCTTGAACCACATTGAGAGGAGGTTTGGAGTTAAGAGGACTCCATTAAACATGCAAAAGGCAACAGAAGGGACTTGTTAGACTGTAAAATGATTGGTGTTTGGGAGGAAAGTATCTCCCACTCCTCACACTTCTCTGTAGAAGAAACCTGCCCTGGAGTAACTCGACGTCTCTCTGCCTCCCCACTCACCCTTTCCCACATTTTCTGAGTTTGGTAGAAGGGACTAGAAATACCCGGCTCAATCTCTTTTGCATTTGGTTTGGGGTCTTGTTACCTGCTTAGAGGGTGCCTTTGAGTCTGCTTTTCTTTCAAAATGTGCTCAGTAAGCGGAGCAGGTTTGCTCTTGGGTGGGGAAGTCTGCTGGTGCCCGACATTGCCAGTGATTGGTGGATAAGTCTGCATATTCAGGAAGGAAGTGTCACAGCCCATTAGGCTTAACGCTGATACCCACTCTCTAGTGAGTTCTTATGATTAAAATGCAGTTATTTCAGTCTCTCATTCCTGC
>NW_006770652.1:5141646-5190901 GCF_000442215.2 Lipotes vexillifer
TCCTGCTTCTTTCTCTTAATTTTGTCAGAACTCAGGAAAGTAAAAGATGTCTTCTACTGACTTCTCTACCAACAATTGGTAGAGAAGAATCCATAAACCTGTATCTTCTCTGGATTTATCAACGATATTTCAGAATTGTCTGTCAATTTGCTAGCTTCCTCACTGAGAGACCAATCTATCAATTTTTAGTATATGATATGGATATAGCAAGTCCTTAAAAGGTGCCCAGTAAATGTTTTTTGACCTAAAATAAATAAAGAATGAATGGGCTTCAGTTTTTCCCATTTGTAATATAAAGGGACTGGATTAATTTCTCAAGCTCCAACTAGGATCACCCTGAGATTCTATAAGTGATACATGGGGTTTAAAAAATGCAGGAAGAACTTCCACTTCAGTCAGAATAAAGTAACAGAGACTGAATTAACAGATCTACCTTTAGCAAACAAACAAAAAAAACTGGTCAATATATATGAAAGAAAGACTTTCAGATATTGGACAATTGGTGGCAACTGTGAGCCCTAAGAAAAGAGAAACAGATAAGGTGAGCCCTAAAATTGAATCAACTTATAGGCTGAAGCGTAATGATGTTATATTAGTAAGAGTTCCCTAGAGAAACAAAACCAACAAGATGTGTATGTATGTAGTAAGAGATTTATTACAAGGAATTGGCTCATGCAATTATGGGAGGCTGGCAAGTCCAAAATCTGCAATGTTGTGGCTGGTGAGCTAGAGATCCAGGAGGGCAATGTTCCAGTTTCAGTATAAAGGCTGGTGAGCTGGTGACTCAAGAGAGGTGACAGTACAGATGAAATCCGAAGGCAGTCTGCTGGAGATTTCCCTCTTTCTTGTGAGGCCAGACTTTTTGTTTTATTCAGGCATTCAGCTGATTAGATGAGACCCACCCACATTATGGAAGGAATCTATTTTATTCAAAGTTCACTGATTAAATGTTAATCTTATTCCCAAACACCCTCCAAGCTTACATATAAAAATCAACCATCACAGGGCTTCCCTGGTGGCGCAGTGCTTGAGAGTCCGCCTGCCGATGCAGAGGACGCGGGTTCGTGCCCCGTTTCGGGAAGATCCCACATGCCGCGGAGCGGCTGGGCCCGTGAGCCGTGGCCGCTGGGCCTGCGCGTCCGGAGCCTGTGCTCCGCAGATGGGAGAGGCCACAGCAGTGAGAGACCCGCATAACGCAAAAAAAAAAGCATACCTCTTCCTAAAATGTGAAGGTCTTTTTTTTTTTTTTAATTTGAGCTTTATTGAGGTAAAATTGACATATAAAATTGTAGGATATTTAAAGTGTACATCGTGGGACTTCCCTGGTGGTCCAGTGGGTAAGACTCCGTGCTCCCAAAGCAGGTGGGCTGGTTTCGATCCCTGGTCTGGGAACTAGATCCCGCATGCATGCCACAACTAAGCTCCAGCACAGCCAAAAATAATAAATAAATAGCCCCCAAAAACAAAAAAAAAAAAAAAAAAAAAAAAAAAAAAAATCAACCATCACAGATGGGGAACTTAAACAGATCCTGTTCAGCTAAGGAGATAGTAGAATCTGTGGAGACCAAAGCAGCTAAAGTCTGTGGGGACAGAATACTGGAGGGGAGAGTTGCACCGAGAAAGAGAGCTCTTGAAATGTGTTAGTGGGGCTTTTCTAGTCTTTTGCTGAATACTAATCTGAACTTGTATGCAAATGCTTGATGGCAGGAAAAGTACCACTGGAAAAAAGTACGCAGAACAATTCCCAAAGTTCACAGAGGGCTGGAAATACATTGCTCTCACCACCCAGAGTGGAAAGATCTCGAAATATAGGAAACATCAAGTAGAATTCTCAGAAGTATACTGCCTTGTGGGGTAAAATGAGTCCTAGACTAAAGGCTGGTTTGGATAACTCTAACAAAAAGCTGGAAAGAGTCTAACACCAAAACCTTAACTTCATGCCATGGGGAAAGAAAACCACACAACACTTTTTAAAGATATAAAACAATGTCCGGCAACCAAAGCAAATGTCAGGTCTGGTATATATCAAGCATTACCAGGTGTGAAGAGAAATAAGAACATATGACCAATAACAAGGAGAAAAACCAATCAATAGAAACAGACTCAGAGATGATATGTGTATGATAGAAGTTTTAGACAAGAACATTTAAACGACCATTGTAAATGTATCTCATATGTTCAAGAAGGTAGAGGAAAACACGATCATGATGAGAAGAGAGCTGGTATATATACAAACAGACTCACATGATTTAGGGCTAAGTGAAGTGTTCTTAAACTTGATACCAAAGGCATGTTTCAGAAAAGGGAAAATTGATAAGTTGGACCTTATCAAAATTTAAAACTTTTGCTCTTAAGAGGATGAAAAAACAGCTACAAGCTAGGAAAAAAAATTTTCAGACCACATAACTGACAAAGGACTTGTATCTATAATACAAAAAGACCTCTCAAAACTTCACAGTAAGGAAACCAAACAACCCAATTAGAAAATGGGCAAAAGACATGAAAATGTATTTCACTGAAGAGGATATACAGGTGGTGGATGTTCAACATCGTTAGCCATTGGTAAAATGCAAACTAAATCCATGATAAAATACCACTACATATCTATCAGAATGGCTAAAATTTTAAAAAGTACTGATAGTACCAAATGCTGACAAGGATGTGGAGAAACTGGATGACGAATACATTGCTGGTGGCTACATAAAAAATGGTACAGACACCCTGGAAAATACTTTGGTAACTTCTCTTAAAGCTAAACAGGCACTTACATGCTTCAGCAATGGCAGTCCCAGGCATTTAGCTCAGAGAAATGAGAACTTATGTTTACATATCAATGTGATGTGAATGTTCAAAGCAGCTTTATTCATAATAGCTGGACACTGGAAACAACCAAAATGTCCTCCAGTTAATGCATGGTTAAGCAAACTGTGCTAGATCCACACCATTGGATATTATTCAGCAATGAAAAGGAACAAACTATTGATACACACAGCTACTTGGATGGATCTTCAGGGATTATGCTGATTTGGAAAAAAAAAAAAACAACAGGAATTCCCTGGTGGTTCAGTGGTTGGGACTCTCACTTTCACTGCTGAGGGCCTGGGTTCGATCCCTGGTTGGGAAAATAAGATCCCACAACCCGTGCGGCCAAAATAAACCACACAAATCTCAGAAGCTGCATTTTCTATAATTCTATCTATATGGATACACTTTTTGAAATGACAAAATTATAGACTTGACGAACAGATCAGTGGTTGCCAGGGATTAGGGAAGGGGTAAGAAAGAAAGTCAGTGTGGCTATAAAAGGGTAGCAGGGGTGTCACTGGGATAGAACTTGCCTATGATAGTGGTTACATGAATCTACACATATGATACAACTGCATAGAACTAAATACACAAACACACACAACTCTACCTATGTAAAAGTGGTGAAATTTGAATAATATTGGTGGATTGTATTGACGTCAGTTTCCCCATTGTGATATTGTATTATAGTTATACAAATTGTTACCACTGGGGAGACTAGGTGAAGGGTACACAGGATCTCTTTGTATTGTTTCTCACAATGGTATGTGAATCTACAAACACCTCAAGAAGGAGTTTAATTAAAAGACCCAAATGCAACTTTCAACAAATAAGTGTTGAGAGACTTCACTACTATAAAGAATGTTAAAGGACATTCTTCAGGAAGTAATATGATACTACATAGACACTTGGATCTAAGCATAAGAATGAATTGTGTCAAAAATTGTAAATATATGGGTAAACATAACATTTTGTTCTCATTTTTAATTTTTTATTAAAATAATATTTGAATGTTTAAAGCAAATGTAATACCAATATATTGTAGAATTAACAGTATATGTAGAAATAAAAGGTATATGCCAGCAATAGTACAAAGGCCAGGAGGTGGAAATAAAAGTACAGTATTGGGAGATTCTTAAACTCTGCATGAAGGGGTCGTATTGAAAATATTATTTAAAATTAGACTCTGGGGCTTCCCTGGTGGCACAGTGGTTGAGAGTCCGCCTGCTGATGCAGGGGACACGGGTTCGTGTCCCGGTCTGGGAAGATCCCACATGCCGCGCAGCGGCTGGGCCTGTGAGCCATGGCCACTGAGCCTGCGCGTCCGGAGCCTGTGCTCCGCAATGGGAGAGGCCACAACAGTGAGAGGCCCATGTACTGCCAAAAAATTAAAAAAAAAAAAAAAAAATTAGACTCTGATAAATTAAAGATGTATATTTTCAATCTGATTGCAACCACAAAGACCAATGAAATAACTAAAAAGATATAGCTAATAAACCAATAGAGAAGATAAAATGAAATCCTAAAAAAATTAAATTCAGAAGAAAGCAAGGAACTAGGTAAAAGGAAACAAAGAGCAGATGAGTCAAAGAGAAAACAAACTAGACTGTGGATTTAAACCCAACATTATTAATAATTAAATAAGATATAAATTATTGGGCTTCCCTTGTGGCACAGTGGTTGAGAGTCCACCTGCTGATGCAGGGGACACGGGTTCATGTCCCCGTCTGGGATGATCCCACATGCCATGGAGGGGCTGGGTCCGTGAACCATGGCCGCTGAGCCTGCGTGTCTGGAGCCTGTGCGCTGTCTCCAAGAAACACACTTTGAATAGAAAAACACAGAGATTAAACATGAAGGAAAAGAAAAGATATCTCAGGCAAAAACAAAACCAAAAAATCTTGAATGATTATATTAATGAATGCAAAGAAGATTTCAGAAGAAGGTATATTATGAGAGGTGAACAGGGACATTTCACAATCATAGGGGACAGATTTGTCATAAACACACACAAATCTTAAATACATATACTGATAATAATTTCAAAATACATGAAGCAAAAACTGATAGAAATGAAAAGAGAAATAGACAAATCCACAATAGTAGTTGGAGATTTTAACACTCTTCTCTCAGTAATTGATAGAACAAGCAGCCAGAAAATCACAATGTTAGAGAAGACTAGAAAAATAATATCAAACAATAAAATTGACACAAAAGCTACAGAAGAAAACATTGTTTACAAATACATATGGACCATATTTGAGACAAGAAAACAAATCTTAATAAATTTAAGATGATTGGAATCATATAGACCACAATAGAAGTAAACTACAAATCAGTATTAGGGAGATATATGGAAAATTCCCAAATGAATTGTATTGATGCAGCTAATGCAGTGCTTAGGGGGAAATATATACATTAAATGCTTACATTAGAAAAGAAGAAAAGTCTCAAACCAGTCATCTAGGCTCCAATATATTGAACTAGTAAAAGACGAGCAAATTAAACCCAAAATCGACATAAAGGATGAAATAATGAAGATAAGATCAGAAATCAATAAAATTGAAAGCAGGTAAAACAATAAACTCATTGAAACCAATAGCTGGTTATTTGAAAAATTAAATAAAATTGATAAACTTGTAGCCAGACTGAAGAAAAATAAAAAAGAGAGAGAAAGAAGATACCAATTACAAATATCAAGAATGAAAGACCCTAAGGACTTACAGATATTAAAAAGATAATAAGGAAATAATATGAACAGGGTTTCTCGACCTCAACACTATTGACATTTAGGGTCAGATGCTTTGCAACATTCCTGGCCTCTACCCACTAGATGCTAATATCCTTTTTTCTCTTCCTGCCCTCTATTTGTGACAACCAAAAATGTATCCAGACTTTACCAAATATCCCCTGGAGGACAAAATTGTTCCTGGTTGAGAACCACTAAACTTTGCTATGGAAAATAGTAGTGTTAGGAGTAGAAGACCATTCTGAATTTCACAGATATCTGAAATTCACAGATATTTCCATATTGTATGTGTAAAAAGTGATTTCAGCAGCAAGTGATAGGAAACATGACTGACAGGAGCTTAAACAGTTTACTTTTCTCAAATGACAAGATACCCAGAGGTGGATTATTTCACTATCAACAATGTCAGGCTTGAAGATACCATCTCTGCTGTTCTCTGATCTTTTTCTCATGGTCACAGGCATCATATCTGTGTTCAAAGCTGAAAGAAGGGGCTAGGAGCAAGACTGGCCTTATATGTTCCTTTTATCAAGAAAAGCAAAAGCTTTTGCATATGCTCTCCCATACCAAGTGGACTTTCTATGACACCTCCTTGGGCAGACCTGGGTTATACAATCCTCCTTAGACTCAAAGGATGTTGGAAAGTCTAGTGTCTAACAAAGGGGAGCAGGATTCTTACATTATAGGCTGAATTGTGTCCCCTCAAATTTGTATGTTGAAACCCTAAACCTCAAGTACCTCAGAATGTGACGTATTCGGAGATATGGTATTTAAAGTAATTAAGTTAAAATGAGGCCATTATGGTGGGCCTTAATCCAATCTGACTGGTATCCCTATAAGAAAAAATTTGGACACACAGAGAGACAGCAGAGGAGCACCCAGAAGAAAGACCACGTGCGGACACAGAGAGAAGATGTCCATCTGCAAGTCAAGGAGAAGAAGAAACCAAACCTGCTGACACCTTGACCTTGGACTTCCAGCCTCCAGAACTTTGGGAACATAAATTTCTGTTGTTTATACCACCCAGACTATGAGATTTTGTTACAGCAGCCCAAGCAGACTAATACAGTTTGGCCGATGGTTTCTCAACAGAGAGTAGTACTCTGTAGGAGAGCATTTGGAAATGGTGGAGAACATTTCTGATTATTGCAATGACCAGGGAGTACTACTGGCCTTTAGTGTGCAATGTAAAGGGGAGCCCAAATTATTAACCATTGACAGTATAGTCCTGTACAACTAATAATCTCCCATCCCTCTACTGACAGAAGATTTCCTTCTGAGAAATGATGCTTAAAATAGTCATTACCCACTGACTAAGACTGCACATTTCAGTCCCCAAACAAAATCCAGAGTCCCATTGGTAAGCAAGAAAGAAATGGCTGTTGACTGGAAATCAACAGTGTCTGCTATATATCTCTTGTTGCTGTGTGGTCCTTCCTGATACTAGACAAGAAGGGGTAATTAAAGATTTCAGAAAAATGGAGATAAATTATTAATGTTTCTGTCACTCAAGAGGTACTTGATTACAAATCATTTAAAATATTCCTTTTAAAGTCAATCCATTTTTTGAAGATCAGTTGCTTTACAAAATGAGTGCTAGATGACATTTGGTTTTCTTTCCAATCACAGAATTTGCCAAGGTCAAATGTAATGATATAGTTTTCAAGCTCATAATTTTCTAACAAAATCAATTTGAGAAAGAAAATAGGTAATAAAAGAGACAAGTTAATGTTATCCCTTGGAATAAGTGAGAAAAATTAAGTGAAATTCATTGGTTTTGAAAAGTAATAGTAATTAAATGTTCCTGAACTGAGGACTTCACAAATTTTTAGGGAGCCTACATTCTTTCTTTTTATTTATTCCCAGTGAGTAAGATAAGAATTAAACATTATTTTATCCATTTCAAAAATTTAAGTAAAATAAACCTGAGTGAATTGCCAAGATTGTAAGGCCTGTCAATGGTTAAGCTGGACAAAACACAGTGGGACACTTGTGAAAGAGCAAAGCATTGATTGGCAAGTAGCTACTTCCTCCAGAGTTTTGCCTTCACAAGGGTTTTACCTGATTGGACTTATTTCAAAGCAGCATCTTGTATAAAGGTGTATGTCAGAGTTCTTTCCTGTATAATTCTCTCTTAACTTAGACCTGCTTTTTAAAAAGCTCTTGCTACTTTGCTAACGTAATCTGAATCTACAACTGCTATAACTGACCCTCTGATTTAGAAGGATATTGATTTTTTTAAAAATTGATGTGTTCAGATAATCTACATGTAATGCTTTTGTTGATACAGTTGGATTTAAATTCACTGTCTTGCTTATTGTTTTCTATGTTTCATCTGCTCCTTGCTCCAAATTATCTGTCTTCTCTTGGATTAGTTGATTATTTTATATTATTTCATTTATCCTCATAGTGGACTTATTCATATATCTTAAATTTTTCTTACTAATTGCCCGAAGTCTTACAATATATATCTTTAAAAACCAAATATTATACTGTTTCTTAGTGTAAGAACCTTATAACAGTATGTTTCCAATTCCTCTTTCCCATCTTTTGTGCTATAGTTATGCTACAAACTCATAGTATGTTGCTATTAATTTGCTGTAGACTGTAAAATTATCAATTTTTAGTGTACAGTTTTCAGAGTTTTGACAAATGCAGTCATGCAACCACCACAATCAAGATACAGAACAGTTCCATTGCCCTACCTGCCCCAAATTTCCCCATGTCTTTTTGTAGTAAATCTCTCCCTCTACCTCCGGCCCTTGGCAATACCAGTCTGATTTCTCTCCCTTAGGTTTTCCCTTTTCCATAATGTCATATAGGTGGACTCTATAGCATTTTGCATCCAGCTTCTTTCACTTAGCATAGTACGTTTGAGATTCACCCACATGTGTGACATGTGTTGGGCGTTCATTCTTTTTTATTGCTAAGTGGTACTCTATGGTATGACTATACCGCAGTTTATTCACATGAGGGCTGAGAAACATTAGGGTTGCTTCCAGTTTGGGGTTAGTATGATTAAATCTGCTACAAATATTTATATACAGGTATTATGATAGACTTAGATTTTCATTTCACCTAGGAGTGGGATTTTTGGGTTTATGGTAAGTATATGTTTAATTTTATAGGCAGTTTCCAATATATACCACAAAGTGGCTGTACCATTTTATATTCTCATTGGCAATGTCTAAGAAGTTCAGTCACTTTATCTCCCCACCAGCACTTCATATTATTAGTATTTCTTTTTTCTTTTAGCCATTGTATTGGGTGAGTAGTAATATCTTGCGGCTTTAATTTGCATTTTCTTTCCATTTCATTCAGTTTAATACTGTTCATTTGAGGATTTGAGGTTTATAAGAACACATTCTCATTAAAATTTGAAAAGTACAATACATAATTTTATGCAACCTTTTTATTTTACTTCCTCAAGCATTTTATAGCTTCTGGAATAGATATCTAGTTATTACATTTTACAAAAATAATATCCTTAACTTTTCTTCCCAATTGCATTTTATTTATTTATTTATTTTTATGAACTATAGTTGATTTACAATGTTGTGTTAGTTTCAGGTGTATAGCACAAATGATTCAGTTTTACATATATATATAAATGTACTTTTTCAGATTCTCTTCCCTTATAGGTTATTACAAAATATATAGTTCCCTGTGCTATACAGTAGGTCCTTACTGGTTATTTATTTTATATATAGGAGTGGGTATATGTTAATCCCAAACTCCTAATTTATCCCTCCTCCCCTTTCCCTTCTGGTAACCATAAGTTTGTTTTCTAAGTCTGTAGGTCTATTTCTGCTTTGTAAGTCCATTTGTATCTTTTTCTTCTTGTTAAGATTCCACATATAAGTGATATCATATGATATTTGTCTTTCTCTGTCTGACTTAGTCTGATAATCTCTAGGTTCACCCATGTTGCTACAAATGGCATATTTCATTCTTTTTTATGGCCGAGTAATATTCCATTGTATATATGTACCACATCTTCTTTATCCATTCCTCTGTTGATGACCATTTAGGTTACTTCCATGTCTTGGCTGTTTTAAATAGTGCTTGCAATGAATGTTGGGGTGCATGTATCTTTTTGAATTAGAGTTTTCTCCAGATATATGCCCAGGAGTGGGATTGCAGGATCATATAGTAACTCTATTTTTAGTTTTTTAAGGATCCTCCATACTGTTCTCCATAGTGGCTGCACCAATTTACATTCCCAACAACAGTGTAGGAGGGTTCCTTTTTCTCCACACCCTCTCCAGCATTCATTTTTTGTAGACTTTTGATGATGGTCATTCTGATATGAGTGAGGTGATACCTCATTTTAGTTTTGATTTGCCTTTCTTTAATAATTAGCAATGCATTTTCTTAACAACTAACAATAATGAATATTTTTTCATGTGCTTTTCACCATCTTATATTTTATGGTGAAGTGTCTTTTAAAATTTTTGCCCATATTCTTATTGAATTGTTCATTTTCTTATTGTTGATTTTGAAAGGTTTTTTAAAAAATATATTATGAATACAAATCCTTTATCAGATATGCATTTTGCACACATATTCTTCCAGTCTGTGACTCATCTTTTTAATATCTTCACAGTGTCTTTCAAGGGCCAATATTCCTTAATGTTGATGAAGTCCAATTTATCATTTAACTCCTTTAAAAATTATGCTTTTGATATTGCATCTAAGAACATTTGCCTAACCAAAAGATACAAAGATATCCCCATATGTTTTCTTTCCCAAATTCTATAGTTGTACATTTAGGTATATGATTCATTCCAAGTTAATTTTTCTGTAAGGTATGTGCTTTAGGTTGAGATGGATTTTTTTGCATATAGACATTTAGTTATTCAGCACCATATGTTGAAAAAATTGTTGTGATGGCCAATTTTGTGTGTCAATTTGACAAGGCCAAGAGACATACACATATCTGATTAAAGATTTATTTCTGGGTGTGTCTGTGAGGATGTTTCTGGAAAAGATTAGCATTTGAATCAGTGGACAAAATAAAGTAGATGGCCCTCCCCAAGGTAGGTGGGTATCATCAAATCCTTTGAGGGCCTAGGTAGAACAAAAAGACAAGGAAGGTTGAATTCTTTTTCCCTGCCTAACTGGTTATTCTGGGACACCAGTCTTCTCCTGCCCTCTACTGGGACTATCCACTCTCTGGTTTTCAGGCCTTCAGACTCAGACTGAACAACACTACCAGCTTTCCTGTGTCACCAGTTTTCAGATGATATGTCTGGGCTCTCTTCTGTTTCATTGGCCTAAAGATTGATCCTTTCTCCTAGTTAATTATCCATTAAAATGACAAAAATAAGAAAAATGTGTTTTTAAAATATTTATGTTCATTTTAACCACATTTAGGAGTCTTCATGTCTTTGTGTGGGCCCAAGTCTAGTGTCATACTCCTTTTAGCTGAAGAATTTCCCTTAACATTTCTTATACCACAGGTTTCCTTGTAATGAATTCTCTCAGCTTTTGTTGTCTATAAAAGTACTGTATCTTTATTTCTGAAAGATAGTCACTGATTATAGAATTCTCCATCAATAGGTATTTGGTTTTGTTTTTTCCTATCAGTATTTTAAAGATGTTTCTCATTGTCTTCTTGGGTACATTGTTTCTGATGAGAAATCTTCTGTATTCCTTACCTTTATTTTTGTTTTTTTCAGTACACAATGTATCTTTTCCCTCTGGCTATTGTGAAGATTTTCTTTTTATCATTGGTTTTCAGAAATTTGATCACAATATGCCTTGCTGTAGTTTTCTTTATGTTTCTTGTGCTTGATATTTATTGAGCTACTTGGATCTCTGAGATTATATTTTCCATCACATTTAGAAAATTTTCAGCCATTATTTTTTTCAAATATTTTTTCTACCCTCCCTCCCCCTTTCCATGGGGACGCCAGTTACATGTATATTGGGTTAGCTGAAGTTATCTCACAGCCCACTGATACTTTGTTTATTTTTTACATTCTTTTTTCTCTATGTGTTTCTTTTAGTATAGTTTCTAAAGCTATGTCTTCAAGTTAAGTAATCTTTTCTTTGGCAATGTTTAATCTGCCATTAATCCTATCCAGTGTATTTTTCATCTCAGACATTGTAGTTGTAAACTGTGAAGGTTTGAGGCCTCTCCAGTACTCTGACCAGCTGACTGTAGCCATCTTGATTTCCTCAGACACTGAGCTCTGTGTCCTCAACTCAGGAGTAGGCTGGACTCTGCTACTGCTCTCTTTCCTTGATCTGAGGCATATAAACTCACTAAAGGCACTAACCCCGGGCAAAAATAGTATTCACTTCATTTGTTTCCCATTTTTCAGGGATTATTGTCCTTCATTACCCAATATCCAGACAATGTTTTGAAAATATTGTTTCATATATTTAGCCCAGTTTGCGTGTTTCTTTTTTTTTCAAGAAGAAGGATAAATATGATTTCTTTGGGCTCATATTCATTACAAGTGGAAGTCCCCTCTGTCACTTTTGTAACTTCAAGTTATACTGCCATTTCCACAATATACCATGTTCTCACCAGCCTCTGGCCTCTGCAGATTTTGGCTATTCCATCTCTGTCGTATCCCTCCTTCCTTCCTCATCTGACGCATTTTTTGTCATCTTTCACATCCTTTAACTGAAATCTCTTCATTTATTCACTTCATTGGTTTTGAAGGCTTACTAGATGCTATCATTTTATTTGACTCCCAAAATATTCACAATTTGACTTTCTTAAATTTATCCAGTCAACAAATGATGGAAAAAGGGTTTGAATTCTGATCTATATCACTTTGCCCATGTTCTTTTCATTATGCATTATTATTTTCCTTCATAATTTTTGAGCATCTGCAGTGTTTCTAACTTTGAATTAGAGTGCTTTGGAAGTGGTCCTAGTTCTAGCAAACATGACCTTTATCCTCAAGTGTCTTAAAATATGGTTAACTTTAGCACACTTGAAATAAATAGATAATCATATTAAGAGGTTTAGGACAAACAGTTAAATGGAGTGGCAGAGAAGATCCTTAAGAGATCATAATAGGCTATGATAGTTGATAAGTATTTCATTGAGGACATCTACATTGGAGAGGAGCAAGATTTTGATGGCTAGTGGGAAATTGACTAGATCAGCTCTTCCTAATTAGTTTTCTGAGGTTCACGATATTCCAAAAGTGGATTAGAGATATGCCTAAGATATCAGTTCCCTCACATTCAGGGTGCCTGACCAAGACCAGAAATCATCCATTTATCCCTGAGTACCTAATAAACACTATCATCTTTTGTAAAGTAAAAAGATTGTGAAGTGCTGGGATAAAGTGAAAATGAGACACAATAAAAGCAAATGAGAATAATAATCAGAACAGAGTGGAGAGAGGGGACAGCTTGTGATGAGCAATTTTGAAAAAGCTCAGATAAGTCAAGCATTGTGAGATTGTAGAAAGGCATTTAGACCAGTTACTGTACAAATATAATGCCTACTTGTAATACCATTTTTTCAAAGAAAAGAAGGAAAGAAGAAAAAAAAAGAAAAGAAAAAACTAGGATAGTACAGAGGAAGTCTTTCAAATAAAAATTATAGTCTCTAAATTCTTAAATTCATCATTTTCAGTCTGTTCTCTTTTTTCCTTATTTTTCTGTAGAGTTTTATGACATTAGTTCTCTGAGGAAAGGGAGAAAAGTATTTGATTTTTATTTAATCACCTTAAACCTACTTTACTGTGGTAGGGCAATGCTATGAAATATTAATTAAAATATCTGAGAATATGTGTTTGAGAAGTAGCTCTCATCTCTCCCCCTACCCCTACCCCCGACTCATCAGATTAGATCAAGATCCTTCAGCTTTGTTAAAGGGAAGAAGAGTTGGACAGGAAGAAAGATAATAAGCTTCTTATGCAGATCTCAGCCAGACTTTCATCCTGTTATGCCCTGACTTCTTCCCATAGTCATCTCTGGGAGTGGAGGGTGGGCAAGCTCCCAAGTTCTCTGCCCCAGTGTGGCATGGGAGGGAAAGAAGTGTGTCTAAGGGAGATAGACGTCAGGAATCCTCTCAGAGTCCCTGAGATGCCCCTAAAGATGTGGCATAGCCAAATATTTTACCATAATAAATAGTCAGATGTGGTACTGAGAGTTGGAAGACCTGGAGGGTCTCGAGGTGAGGACAAGGGAATACCCTCGGCAGATGGGAATTCAGACAGCTCAGTGGATGCAAAAATGGAGGAAGAGCAATAGTGAGGAACTAGATTCAATGATGCTCATCTCAGCAGGTGACGCAGGCCTCTGCTGTCCCACCCACACTCCATCAACACAACCTGGAATATCCCATGGAACTTGGGTGCCATCACGGGGAGATGAAATCATAGGGGGGATTTGGGATTTATAACAATAAATCTTATATTACTGGATTTACCTGGAATCGCTCAAGATTGTATTTCCTAACACCAGGTACAATGGGGATTCAAAGTCGATATCCTACTGCTTTGTAAAAAAAATAAAGTTTTGCACACCTAAATACACATCTTAAAATTTTGTGCCCTCTATAACTCTGATTAGTTGATTAAACTACTAACGTGAGGAGATTGAGAGATCCTTTGTGGTAATTCTAACTTTTCTATCAGTTCCTTATGGCGTTTTGCCTCAATTTCTCTATTTGTAGAAGCAAAGTTGGCACGTCTCCTTCTCATAGACTAATGGTATCTGGGGTAAGGATACCATGTGGTTTCAATTTTTCAGAGTTCTGGTTCAGCTGTATAAGTTTCACCATCAGCCTTAAAGATAGGAGGGAATTTTAAGTCTGACTTTTCCTGGACTTGGCAATCATTTTCCTAATTTTTGCTTACTTGGTGCTTTATCATATGATAATGTATTCCTGTGACCTTGGGAGAGATGTATATTCAAGGTAGAGGCTTGTGTGGAAAAAAATATCTTTGATTTTATTTTTTAGAAAATAATGCGGTGCTCTGCTTCGCCTTTGTAATATGAATGCCCTCAATGTGCTGAGTCCTTAGGGTTGAAAGACACTAAACTGATCCACCTGCAATTAAACTTGGGCACCTGCAATTAAAAGCTATTAATGTCTAACATACCTCAGATGCTTAAATTGACTTGGTTAGGATTGGCCCCTAGCTTAAAGGGAAAAGATTTCCTTGTACAGAATGTTCCCTGCCTCCACTCAAGTAGGGAGACCAGCCAGGGGAACTGGCTGTTTATTTTTGAGCCCATGTAAAAGGAGCTCATGAGTAGACACCTCCTGCTGTAGACCAGGCCTGGCAAAGAGGTCATCTTTGTTGCAAGTGGCTGAGGAATTGCCTCCCCTGCTGATGATTGGGGATATTTTTAGCTACAAGCTGAAACTTTTCATTCTTGAAATTGTTTTCATTTCTACCCAAAGAGGCAAACTGCATGAGTCTAGGGAAAAAAAACAAAATAGGAGGTATAAGCGCTAATAGGAGCCGTGTGTCCATGTAAAAAGAAACCCGATGAAATTGCTTCCCCTGGTGCTGACAACTTGGTCCTGGCACCAGGGTGGTTCTAATAGCTGTAGGCTAAAAGAATCATTTCCATAGTGCAGCTCATAAGGATAATGTAAATTTCACTTAAGTATACATGATTACAGAAAATTGCACAGAATTGCAACAGACTTTGTGCTGTACTGTTTATGGAGCAATATAGATTTACCATTTTTTTCTAAATTCAGGGCAAGACAAACTATTTGACTTCAGGAAAGGATAAAGGTCTACAGCTTGCATTAATGTGTATTAACATTCTAATACAGGCTTGCCACACATTTGCTGAGTGCTAACAATGAGTTGGGAAATGGGGGGGATTCTATTGCATTTACCAACTTTGAAGTATTTCATGAAATCTCTGAGTGTCCTCACTCTCTATGTGTTCATGGCAGATGGAAACTCTCCTAAGGCACTCATGGTTCAAGAGTTGCGTGAAGATACACCTAGGGCATCTGCTTTGCTGTGAACACCTCCAAGGCCTTGTACACTTCTCTGGAGGCACTTCCTTGTCCCATTACATGTCACCATGGTTGGTATATATGCTGGGCATCTCTACCCTCTTGTATGTTTCTAAAGAACAAGCACTGTGTTTTTCTCATTGAGCTCAAGCTCTGTACCTTATCCCTGGTAGGTTTTCAATAGCTATTTGTCGAATTTAACTGAACTGGAGTGAGATGATTTCTTCCATTAAAAACACAGAAACACCTGTGGCATGAACTGTTTAAATCATTATTAAAATCTTATTGTATTCTTATGATGGCAGGGCAATCTGTCAGATGTGGCAGAAGGGAGATGTGCTTATGGAGTGTTTTGGCAGAGAACTAACACCCTAAAAGAAAGGGAAAGGAACTAACCTTATCAAGAGGGATTAATGCCCATTCACTCATTCAATCCTCACAGCAGCTCTGAAGGAGATATTTTAATTCTCATTTTATAGATTAGAACATTGAAATTCAGAGGGGTTAAATACATTTTCCAAGCTCATGTAGCTGGGATTTGACTCTGTCTCAGTCTAAATCCCTATCCTAAGGGTCTACCATCCTTATACCACATTCCCTGAAAAAGAGGAATATCTCACCTGTGTCCAATGGCAGAACCGAGCTTCCATTTCCACTTCAAGTTACTTTTCCTAAAATGCCTTTAATTAAGCTATCTTCAGAGAAAGGACTATAAGATTCTGACTTAGTCATATTTCGGCCAAAAATCCAAGAAGAATCCCATCAACTTCTCTCCCTCTGTTGATGATTGACTCATGTTTTGAGTGATTCCTGGGAGTCACAGTGGCCTGTTGCTCAGAGCTGGCAGACTCTTCCCCTTCCCTATGTGTGTGCTCTGGCATACAACTGCTGCTTCTGTGTTATGGTGAATAATAACATTCCTTGGTGGTAATAGTAGCAGACAGGGGTGTCAAAGTTAGTCAGAAAGCTCTCCTGGGGGTTTGATGGGATTGAAAACTCAAGGTGAAGTATCTGAGGAAGGAGCATCATGTAGATTATGCACAGGAACCTGCTGTAATAGAGAAAGATGACTCCTTGGCCATGAATTTTCTTTTGGAAAAAACAAAAGGAGAAATGCCAAGGGAATACTTCTCCATTCCACGCACATCCCATCCCTCACCTATATATAGTAGTTAGTACGTTCATTTTCCAGGTACAAAAACATAAGACCTGGGACTTCCCTGGCAGTCCAGTGGTTAAGACTTCACCTTCCAACGCAGGCGGTGCAGGTTCGATCCCTGTGGGGGATCTAAGATCCCACATGACTCACAGCCAAAAAAACCAAAACAGAACAGAAGCAATATCGTAACAAATTCAAAAGAGACTTTAAAAATGGTCCACATAAAACAAAACAAAACAACCAAAAGACCCTGTGTAATTATTCTATAATTACTTGGAAATTTCAATGTCATACATGAATTTCTATAAATATTATAGGACTTCTAACTTGCTTGGTAATTAGACTTGGAGTTCTTAAGAGAATCTGGGGTCTTTGGAAATGCTTTCCATCAGTGTTTGTTATTGGTGCCACATGAAACAGAGTGTGACTGAGATGCACTATGACTTTTTGGCTTTCAGACAGCCTCCCTAGGTATGTATGAGTGTTGCCAACAACCAAGTCTGTCCCTTGTTTTAATTAAAATCACTAATACTACGTATTGATTTAAAATAAGTACAAATTTGAGGTATGGAAATAGGATCCATATATTTCCTCTTCACAGTCATAGAGGACACTTCACTACCTCCTGCGTGTGACCCATGCAGGACCAGTGGAGGTGACCAAGTACAGTACAGAGAAGGGGAGTTGTGCCAGACTGTCAAGGGCATGCAACCCTGTGTTCCTTGATGATTTCACTCTCTCTGAGGCTTTCCATCACATCATATTGAAGTTTTCAAGTGTGAGGTGATCATTTTGGAAAACTTGAACGCAACAGTAAAATGAATTTATATTCATATTCTTCCCAGAAAAGTTTCAAGCTTAAAGACCATCTCTTACTCATTTTTTTATGTATTCTTTGCTAACAGTTCTTGAAATCCTGTGGTTTCTGCCTTTACTAACTTTTTGCAGGTTGCTCAGTTGAGACTAGTTGCTCAATAAATAGTTTTGGAATGAGCACAGGAAGGGAAGAAATGAGAAAGCAAAGAAATCCCAGTATTTATAATAGGGAGATTGGTACTCCAAAAGTCAATGGCTTAAGCCTTTCTAATGTGCAAATGAGGGTTGAAAGTTAAAAGCTTTGCAAAATGTATAAAATGACAAAAAAGGGGGGAAGTAATCTCTAAACCCATTTTCTGAGTGTGAAGAATTAAGGAGGTATTCTTGAACTTTTATGGAATACATTTAAAGATAGGTTTCTTGTATCATGTGTATTAGATGTTTCAAAACATTTATTATAAGATCTTGAGTCCAAATTATGTGCTAATCAGAATTTGATATGTAATTACATTGTTATTATAACTTTTCACCTTTTCAAGGTGTTTATTGTATTATTACCAATGAGTTTTAGGAAAATAATTCTCAACTTGATGATTTCCTTAGAGATCAAAACTGTCCCCTCATTTCTCTACAGCAGCAGTTCTCAAACCTTTTGGTTTCAGGACCCTTTTATACTCTTAAAAATTAGTGAGTACCCCACAGTGCTTTTGTTTTATGTGGATTATATCAATATTTAGCATATTGAAAACTAAAATGAAGAAAGTTTAAAATATAATAGTTATTTTAACTAAAATAACAATAAGAAACATTACATATAAGCAAAAATAGTATTTTTAATAAAAATAATTTTTTAAAGCAAACATTAGTGAGATTGGCATTGTTTTATAGCTTGGCAAATCTCTTTAATTTCTGGATTAATAGAAGAGAGCTGGAGCTGAATTCTTATATTTCCTTCTGCATTCAATCTGTTGTGATTCATTGTTTAGTTGAATTACATGAAGTTGGGAATGTGTGGAGTATTTTACAAGGTTTTCAAATAATTATGGACGTTCTTTGATACTATACCAATACTTGACCAGCAGTAGTTTCTTAAAGGTTAGTGCAATGTGAAATCTGAAACCATATCAATGAACTCTTCATACTCTATCATATTAAAATCAATCGGTCAGTCTTGTGCTTCTTTACACATTCATGGTTTTATACCATTTATAGTCATTTGCGAAAGATTGGTTTATCGAGTTGTGCAGATTTCCCAGAGATTGACACATTTTATTATGTAATGTAAAAAAACCCACATTGCTTAATAACCTCACCAATTTCAACAGAAAAGTCAACTATAGGAATGCTGTTAAGCTACCAGTGGTGGAAAAATATTTGTTGGCAACAAAACTATCTGTTGTTTTCCTTATTGTGACAGGCTCATTTGTTTTTCATTTTTGAAAGATTGTCAACCAAATGCCCAAATCTGAATGATCATAGTTTGTCTATAAGTTGGTCTTTCAGGTAAAAATGGTGTTCTATGAAAAAGAGCTTCTGGTTCAGTTCATAATTTTAAAAATATTCATAGGAGAGCTTTTTTTTTTTTGAGACAACTTTCCTATTTCTATATGCAGCAAACATGCCTTTATGAATACACTTTCCATTTCATCAAATATTACAAAGTCTGAGGAGTTGAGGTTTAATAAAATTAAAACTGTTTAGTGCTTCATCAGTAATATTCTTAAGTGAAACCAGCCTTTTTTTCTGCAAAGGTGTGAAGGTGAAATATAATTATTGGTATAGTTTTGTGTCCCTGACTTAATTTATGCAAGGGAACAAGCAGTTTTATTTATCATTGCCTTC
This sequence comes from Lipotes vexillifer, assembly GCF_000442215.2. Taxonomy (NCBI): domain Eukaryota; kingdom Metazoa; phylum Chordata; class Mammalia; order Artiodactyla; family Lipotidae; genus Lipotes; species Lipotes vexillifer. The sequence goes on from NW_006770652.1 coordinate 5,160,979, forward strand.
ACAACATGTCATTTTGTTTTCAGATGTCAACCTGATGAAAATGCAAGTCATGTCTTAGTATCATCATGAAAATCTGAAATACCCAGATTACACTTTGAGAACAGCTGTTCTATGACAATTAAATTAGGATTAAGTTCTATTCACCAAATATGTTTTCAGTGTGTATTCTGTAGAGACACACACTTGTTCATCAAAGAGGAAGATAAGATGCAGTCTTAGCACTTGAGAAGTGTCTCTGTTGACCTACACCTTTATTTAAAATCACATTACCTTTAAATCATCATAACTCTCTTAAGAAACGTTTCTTGGCTTAATGGATTTATGCACAGTGAAGAACAATGAGGTGAATACAAATATTTAGTTGATGTGGTTTTTGAGATGCTCACAGTTGTGATGAGCCAGACAGCCCCCATATAGGTAACACAGTATGATATGTTTTGAAAGAGAGGCCCATACAAAACACATAGGCCCTCAGGGGAAAAATCAACAGTCAGATGTGGATTGACTGAATTCTCTGGAAATAATTCTTCCCAAAGGAGAGAAGGGCTGTCTCTGCAAATCAACCATTTGCTATATCCTTATCCCGGAATGTCTTAAGTTATCTCTCCTGACTCTACCAATTGTACTCATTCCTTCGCTCCATCCTCACCTCATGTTTTAGCTGTAATTCATTCTTTGTCTCAGTAATGAAAAGAGCAGTGTATTTTTTTTTCTTTCTCAGTAACGTGATCTTATGCACATACACACACCAGACAAAGGAAGTGGAATTGAGCTTCCAAAACTATATTAAACTTCATTATAGCCTTTCAACACAGTCCTCTTAGAAAATATTTCCTTCTCTGTATTCTAAATACCACAGAATAGCTGTGGGGCAGTGGGACACAGTTGTTAACATCAATAAAAAAAAAAGGTCATTATTTGATTCTTTCCATTCCAGCATTAAAAAAATTATGATATACTGATTTCACAAAACAGAAGATAAACTAAATATTAAAATATTCTTTATTTCAAGTTGTGATGATTTATTTGGCTTTATATAATTATCATATTTCTGTCTTTTATTAACCTCTTACATTTTGCCATCTTTCTGGTAAAAGTAGGGACTTTACCAGAGACTGCTAGGGATCAATTATAACAAATATTGATACATGTACAAAAAGACATATATATGTGTATTTCTATATATGTATATAAATGGATGACTAGATGATTTAGGGCATTTACAATGTAAAATATAAGAAGTTGGTACTGTGTTGAAGATTTTTGTGGATAGAGACTTTAGATTTGCTTTATTCCAAGTAGGAAGATATCAGTATCACAAAGTCACCAATATAACTTGGCAATGTTGTTTCCAGGTCCCCCAAAGAAGTTGACTATTTAAGAGACTCAAATGTTTTTCACTTCTGTGGGTCATCTCTGGTTGTTTTGAAATATACATGGGTGGGGAAATTCCCTTGGTTGTTTCTTATCTGCTTTCCATTCTGAATAAAGAGACATCTAAATTCTGTTACTCCAGCCAGCACTTTGTATCTTGAATCAAAAAAAGATTTTTTTTATAATAGAGGCAGGCTGTGGACTGATGAAATGGTCACTGCACTAATATGAGACAATCTTTTTGCTCCTTCTTTATACATTTATATTCCCCACCCAACTCCCCTTCTCAAGGGACTGGTCAAGACCATTCACAGAAAAACAAAACTTCGCTTGTTGAATTTGGCTTATTTGACTGTTTAGAAGGTGTGACAATTTTATTCCTCAAATGAAAGAGACAGATTTTGTAAGCCAGAACACACAAGGGAAATCCACTTTCCTTGAAAAGTCTGGAATCTTTTAACCTGGCACTTACAGCAGTTCTACAAAATGTCTATTTTCCATTTCTACACAGTTTCAGAGAAGTTTAAGGCGAGTTCAAAGGCATAGTGGAATAGAATGGACGTGGGCTCATCAAGAAATGAAGAGTACTTGTTCACTACTTAGATGTCCTTGAGGACCTTTCTCAGGAGCTTTCTTTGCTTACCTGGTACTCCCTCTGCGTTAGATATTGTACAAAGATACCATACGTTTCAACCCCAGCACAAACCATAGGCCTTTATCTTTGTGTGATAATTTGAGACAACTGGATGATTCCTATTGTGTACCAGTACCAACAGTTTTTCCCCTAGAAAATTATACCAATTTCTGTTTTACAATCTGGCAGTGCTGTGGGGTTTTCTCAAATTTTATTTGGTAGATTATTATAATGTATTCAAATAGGAGAAGACAGATGCTAAGAATCTACCTTACATTTTTATAGCACTTCAAAGATTATTGAAATATTCTCAACGTATTAAATCATAAGAACTTCCTCAAAACATCACTAAAATATTTCTATGCAAGTACCTGAAAATGGTGATATTTAATAAGGCAACCTCTGTATCTAACCAAATAACCCTGCATCTTCACCTGAAGAACAAAACATTTCAGTTTTTTATCCTGTTGTACAAAATAAAGTATATAGAGATCTCTTATTCAAAACCATAAAAGATTGTCATCCCCAAACATACTTTAGACACCTGCCACTTACATGTTTGAGACTACAACCAAGGTCAAACTATCAGAAAAGTAAAAACAAAATAAGCTCTCTAGGCATTTGTTCTGAGAAGCTCTGAAAGTTTGTTGTATAACTGAGGCAACCATTCTTATTAGCGTCCTTTTGCAGGGGTATGGAAACTCTATTTAGATTAAAATTTCAAATTGTTTGTTTCCTATTAAAACTTCATTCTGTGTAGACATTTGATTTTGCTGGTGTCTCAGTGACACCAATGCAACTAGTTGAAAAGTGAGCATTTCAGGGCTGGGCAACTGGTTTAATGGACATCCCTTAAGTGAATTGACTGACTTGGCTTGTTGTTTGGCCAGCTTCTTTTTCATGTAGACACAGGCTAAGAGAAAAATAGCCCCACTTATTTCCTTTGGCACTTATCAGGCAAATAGGTTCTTGTAGTCAAGTTGTTCTCCAGTAATAGAACAGCTAACAAATCTGACCTGAAGATTCTTCTCAGGATACCAATGATCCCTGAGTGCTTGAATCCTGTTTTTATCCACTCACAGTTTATAATCCACTCACAGTTTATAGTTTATAACTTGGTTTTTCTACCATTCATAAATCCCTACTGTTCTTGGCTGTACAGGGATAGAATTTGGTGCTCTCTGAAACTTTAGAGTCTTAAAAAACAAAATACAATTTCAAGGAATTGAACATTCACTATCCTAATGGTTTGGTCAGTTGTTTTTTTAATTCTCATTCACACCCTCACCCACCCCGCCCTTAACTGTCTAGGCAAGAATTTTCAGTGTCTCTGATTGACTCATTAACCAATCAGATCAATGTAGAAGCCAACTTTTTGTTCTAAATAAGAGTTTGAAGGAGTAACCTTTCTCTTATCTTAATGTTCCCAAAGAAAGAAGTGCAAACTCAGGCTGGACAAAGCTCATCTTATTGGAGTCATAGTCTGTAAAATATTATATTAAAAAAAAAATGAGTTCTGAGAAGTAAAAGTTGGATTGTAAAGCCTTCTGCTTTCCCTGCAGTCGCTGTCCTGGGGAACTCTAGCATCACAGTGATAATATCATAGGATGTTCTACTGACATGATTCTACATACCAGCAATTCCCTTTATCCTTACATTAGAAAAGAATTCCATATGTGAGCCTACCAGTTATTTCAATTGAAGGGCCAAGTGGTTTGGATAAAACAAGATCTTAGTTGAACCTTTGCCTTAAACTGAAATTGAACCTGAATCTTGTTTGAGGTTCAAAAAGTTGAGTTAACTTTTTCCCCTTTATTTTAATTTTTGTGCATCTCTGCACTTCCTGATTTTGGTTGGGAGTAGAAACCAAAATACCGCAAGAAAAGCTATTCTTGTTGCATTTCCAGCCTTTCAAAGCCAAAAAGCACTAGAAATCTCATGAAGAAAACAGTTCCCACCTAATTTCTAGCCCCAAAAGGTTCAGATAAGTTTGAATAAACTTTGGATAATGGTGTATCTATTACTTGGAGAATATCTAAGACAAGCAGTGATAAAAAGCTTTAAGATGATAGAAAGAAGGAAGGAAATAAAATGACAACAAATTGGACGTTTCTTCAAATTAAACTAAGGACAGTATCATAATCAAACCAGATCTTTTTTTGCTTCATGGCACAAAAGTCAGAACGTTATAAATTTTGGATGAAAAATTTGAACTTAGCTTTCTAACTTCTTAAGTGTTGACATTCACAAAATGCTCTTCCCATTGAGATTATTACCTTTCAACTATTTAAAACATAATCACCAAAAGCCATTTTAAAATAATTTCATTTGTCAGCACATCAAGGATCTGTGGGAATAAAGCATAATGTATAATTATAATGTTTTTAGAGCTTAATTGTCTAACTGTTCACTGGTTCATTCAAGTCTGTGCAATATCTACTCTTTTATTCAACAAGTATTCATTGAGGACTTGCTATGTGTGAAGGGCCCTATAAATTGCTGGGGAGCTGATGGTGAGTAAGATACATACTTCCCCCCAAGAATTTACACTCTGGTGAGGGAAACAGGCACCTTAACTAGCTGGATCTAACAGAGCTTGCCAAGTGCTGTGATAGGGATAGACAGGGAGGATTTGGGGAAGTTGGAAGGAGGTCCCTAACCTGGCCTGGGTGCTCATGTAAGGTCTCCTGAAGGAACTGGTCTCAAGGAGGCTGTAGTGAGTAGGATAAAGAACCATTTCTCTGGATCAAGTTCTTTTTCTCATTCTCTTATTTTTCCAGGGATAACTTCTCAGAATCAGGACTTGGTTGGCAGCACAAGAGACCAAATAGAAATGATAAAACTGTGAAGGCAAAATTGGGACTTGAAACTCTGGGAAGGAGTTTGGGGAGGGCAAGGGTCAAGCTGGGGAGAGGGAGAAGCACAGTGTTAGGAACAATTGGCAGTAGGCAGCAACAACAGGCAGCAGGGGACACTGGGGAGAGGGCAGGGCATGAGCTAAGGAAGATTGACCCAGGGACAGAAGTCCAACTTCCCTTTGGACTCCACAGGAACAAGATTATTATTATGATTATTGATATTCTTATTTAATATAGTTTGGTGTTATGGAAAATCATGGGTTTTGGAATCAGACAGACAATTTTAATTCCTGGCTCCACATCTTATAAGTTCTGTGGCTTTGGATAATTTACTTAACTTCACTTAGCCTCTGTGCAGTGGAGATGATGATATCCTGTCCTAAGGTTAATGTAAGAATCAAGCGGGAGCTGTTATGGGAGTGGGCCTGCCTGATCTCCAGTACCCAGCAATGACAGTAAATGATAGTTTCCTTCTCTCTTGCTTCAAGGCCCACCCATTTGGTCTCTTGACAAAACTTCCCTCTGAGCAGCAGAGTGTCCAGTTTGCCTACCTCTAGCTGTCTCTCCTTAGGAATAGCATTTTCTCTTCTTTTTCACTGCAGCATTGGCTCTCAGGGATTCATAGTTTTTTCTATTCCCCCAAACACCATTTTAGAAATGAGGACACAGGCTCAGACAGATTAAGCAATTTGCCCCAGGGTACAGCTGATAAATTATGGTGTTACCTTCAGATCTGAGCCTCTGTGAATCCCAAGTCTGTGTTCTTTCCAGAAGATCTCTCACTGTATCTGTATAACATGTAAGAGGTATACTTACTGGGAAAATGATTTTGTAGTTTGGTGTCTGTACAGTGAGCTAGACTCCAGGGGCACTCATATTGAGAACTCCTGTTTTGGAAGAGGTCTCCATACATTTCCTTATTTTACCAATGAAGTGAAAACAGGATAAAGAAAGTCTTCATGATCTTTACTAACAACTGGGAGGGAATGAGAACTAAGTAATCCCCTGCCTATTATCCAGGCAAGTGAGTGCTTCATTCTTTGAAGATAAATGCATATCTGTTTAAAGATATTCTGTATAAGTTGATCCAGGTATTAAAAATATGCAAGACACATAATCCAACGATCAGTATTCTTGCCAAAAAAAAGAAGGAAAAAAAATAGCTTTACCTTGAATACAGACAGCTCATATGTTGGCCACCAGGGCAGATCTGAAATTCAAGTCGGTCTGAATTCATTGTATGAATTTGGAGTTTTTGCCCTGGATTTCTCAGCTCCTTTTTAGAAAATGAAAGAGTTTATCATCAATAGCACGAGGGTTTGCTATTTTCTTTTCACAGTGGACGGATACTTTGTCCAAGGAAAAGCATTTTAATTCTCTATGATTTTGTAGCTGAGAGGTTGCCCCAGTGGAGAGACATATTCCTAAACAAATGGTATGACATATATCTTTAGTCTTCTTTATGTATTAATATAGCCCAGATTTTTTTAATGAACTTTCTCCTATGAGAGGACTCATTCACTCTTACTAAGGAAAACTTTTTCAGTAAAGACACACTCATAGCTGTCTGTTTTCCAGAAACTGCAGTTTAAGGATTCTCCAGGGGAGGATGACCACAAATGCCACTCACAGACCTAAATTAAAGTACTCATCTATAGCTGGTGTTTGAGGTTGAGCCATATACAAATAGAATTAAGGCCAACTTTTACCAAGATGACTCAAGAGAAATGGCCTGCTTCTGTACTAGGCAGGGACTCTCATCTACAGTGGCCTTCCTTGGTTTTGTGGTGTCCCAAGTAGAGTGTTTTGTGAACAGAAGGGAGATAGTAAATGAGTTAGGGAAGGAAATGGCTCTTCATATACAGAAGTCTCAGACCTCCATATTCTTTTTTTTTTTTTTTTTTTTTTGAAACAATTAAGATTTAATCAGAGGATAGGGTATAGACTATTCAGTAGTGTGAGGTCATTTCTAAAGGAAGATCAGATTTCCATATTCTTTTCTCATACCATGGACTGTTTGGACTTAAAACAAAGATTTCCTGCATTTCTTGGAAGATTTGGAGAAAATAATAATAAAAGGTATGTATTATGGATTGAATTATGTCCCTTCAAAATTCATATTGAAGTCAAGCCTCAGTACCTCAGAATGTGACCTTATTTGGAGAAAGGGACTTTATAGGGGCAATTAGGGTAAAGTGATGTTGTCATCCAATATGGCTGGTATCCTTATAAAAGGAGAAATTTGCAAGCAGAAGTATGCACAGAGGGAAGACAAAGTGAAGACACAGAGAAAATGGCCATCTGCAAACCAAAGAGAAAGGTTTGGAACATTCCTCTTCATAGCCCTCAGAAGGAACCAATTCTTCTGACACCTTCATCTTGGACTTCTAGCCTCCAGAACTATTAGACAATAAATTTCTCTTGTTTAGGCCACCCATTTTGTGATACTTTGTTTTGGTGGCCCTAACAAATGAATGTACTACTATCTGCTGCACACATATGAGTCAAGTTCTGTCTTACCTGATTCACATACTTTATCTCAACTAATTCTCACAAAAACTTATTAGGAAAGTTGTTACTAACCCCACTTACAGGTGAAAAAACTGAGGCTCAGAACCCTAAGTAATTTACCCCAGGTCACATACAGGAAGTGGTAGAATCAAGATGCCATTCCAAGATATTTCTGAAATCCCTTGATTTCCACTATGCCATGTACTTCATAAGGGCAAAGGACTGATACTAGATTACACATATCAAAATAACCTTACATATCAAGTCATTTGCTTGTTGTGGAACTTGGTGTTAAGTTCTGAGGACTTAACCACCTGGTAACCACAATTCCTTTGAATTGAAAGCCTATGACAGTTCTCCAGGTTTATTTCCTGATTGATATTTGGGCAGCTATAGTAAAATAGTTCTCTAGTTTTAAGTTTTTCTTTTCTTTGCCAGACCTCTTTAAATCCAATACAATTGCTGATACTTGTTGATTGGTCCTTTTGAATTTCTGATTTGCAATTGTATAGAGGAAAGTGAATACAATGATTAATAGTTGGTTTGAATTTGCCTACTTTCATGTGATTTCAGGCATAAAATTTTCTCTTACTAAAATACAATTAAACTTGTCATTGCCGATCTAATAAACTATACATACGTGGGAATATAGATAGAGCAAGAGTCACAAAAGGCTCAGCTGTGAATGAACAGAACCATCGGTGACCTCCACCCAGACTCATTAGTCAAGTAAATCACTTCTGGGACTGTCTTAAGACCTGAAACTTTTATTTAGAAGTCAAATCAAGTGGATTTAAACAGTCACATTAAATATAATGTGAGATTACATTCACATTAAATAAAATATATATATTTTGTATTTTTCTTCATAATTTTTGAAAGATTTTAAGTGATTTGGATTTTGAAAGTATAGCTCTGAATAAATCTTAATTTATGTTCAGCTATGATGTCTTGGCAATCATTATGCAGATTCAGGTATTCTGATTAAGTGAAAATATTAATCTATAAATTGTTTCCAAAGGTAATTAATTTTTGAATACCATAGTTAGCAATTAATAAAGTTAATATGTGGTATATTGTTAGGAATATGATTACACACATTAAAATATTAAAATTTCAAATTTTTAGTTTTCCTTTTTGGAGAAAATACTTTTTTTTTCCAGTTCCAACATATTCATGGGTGCTAAACACTGGGCCTATAGTTCCTAATGGATAACAGTGTGATACACAGTTCTGTGGGGAGGAGCAGTTGGGGAGGGGAGTGGTTTGAATGACAAAACGTTTTCTAATACTTCCTAGAACGTTTCTAGTACAGTTTCTTAGAATTTCTCTGAGGGCATAAAAATTTCAATTTTAGGGACTGAGGATGGGATACTTGAAGAGTTAGAGAGCTTTCAGACATAGTTATATTTCTATATGTCTTGATTTAGTCAGTATCTATATTCTTCTACATATGAAACAAAAATATTATGTATTGTACTTTTACTCCATCCTGAGAACTCTCATGTTGAAATCACTTATGATTTTCAAATCAAATGCTATATTTTATTTTTGTGCTATACATCACCAATTATTTAGACTTAATGATAAGATTTACTGAAGGATGAATGGATAAATAAAATGTTATATATATATATATATACACACACACACATACACAGACAATGGAATATTATTCAGCTTAAGAAAGAAGGAAATCCTGACCTTTGTGACAACATGGATAAACCTGGAGGACACTATGCTAAGTGAAATAAGCCAGACACAGAAACACAAATATTGCAAGACCTTATTTATATGTGGAATATGTTTTAAAAAGTCGAACTCATAGTAACAGAGTCTAGGACACTGATTACCATTGTCTGGGGTGTAGGGGAGATTAAAAAGAGAGAGAGGAAAAAAAGAGAAAGTAGAATGGTGGCTGCCAGGGGTTGGAGGGTAAGCGTCATGGGGAATTATTGTTTAATGGGTACAAAGCTTTATTTTTGCAAAATGAGAAGAGTTCTGGAGATGGTTGGTGGAGATGGTTGAATAACAGTACAAATATACTTTATACCATTGAACTGTACATTTAAAAATGGTTAAGATAGTGAGATTCATGTTATATATATTATACCACAATAAAAAATGTTTTATTCTTTATATATATTAATGGATTTAGTTTGCTAATATTTTGATTGGAACTTTTGCATATATGTTATAAGTGAGATTGGTCAGTATTTTTTCCTTTCTTGCAATTCCTTTGTCAAATTTTTGCATTAAGAATTGACTTCAAATAAAGAATTGGTAATAAATGCTTTACATCTGGAAAGAAAAAATTTACTGAATTTCTTACTTTATAAACTAGATTTATTGTTGGATTTACCTTCTCTCCTGTAATTTTTTTTTATAGAAGGTAGATGATAAATTCTGAGCATACAAAATAGGTCTAAAGCTCTAGATTCAAAATTACACTTCTTTATGAAGAGCAAACATATGAAGCTATTGTTCTGGGGTCTTTTACATTCAGTGCTGCTAATGAAAAGACTGGCTGTCAATCTGATTTTTAAATCTTTGGTACAATATATATTTTCTTTTTCCAGACTTTTAGGATTTACTTTATATCAATACCTGAAGATATAAATATTGGTTAATTCCTCCTGCTCAATACTTGGTGGACTATGAATCTGAAGATCTGGGCTTTCTTTTCACTCTGGTGGGTTTTTCTATTGTTTCTTTATCTTTGTCTCAATTCTTTCTGTGCTCTTCTTTTCGAACTACTATGAGGTGGTATGGATCATCCTCTATGTCTCCTAACTCCTCATCCACATATTTGATGTCCTTGTGCATTGCATTCTCAGAGAATTACTGGGCCGAATCTTTCAGCCTTATATTTTCTCTTTAACTGTATCCATTCTGACACTTAGTCCATCTTTGGAAATTTTTTTAACATAATCTTTTCATTTCTGAGATCTCTAGTTTGTCATTTTTATAAATTTTTATTATTGTATTGTAAATGTGAGATCTCTTATCCTTCTAAAGATATGTTATTCTTTTAAACAATTTTAAATGGCTTTATTGACATAGAATTTAAATACCATAGAATTAATCCATGTGAAGTATGCAGTTCAGTGGTTTTTGGTATGTTCAAAGAGTCATGCATCTGTCACCACAGTTGTTCTGTTGTGGTGGTGTGGTGTGGTCTATAGGTGTCTGTTAACTCTAGTAGGTTTATAGTGTTGCTCCAATCTTCCATAACCTTGTTGATCTTCTGCCTAGTTGTTCTACTCATTATGAAAGTTGTATTGAAGTCTTTGGTTATTACTGTTGAATCGTCTATTTCTTTCTTCAATTCTTTTGGTTTTTGCTTCATATATTTTGGGGCTCTGTATTTGCTGAGTGTATGTTTACAATTATTACATCTTTCTGATGGATTGACCACTTTATCATTATGAAATGTCTTTCTTTGGGTCTAATAGTCAGAGGTTCCCACAACCCCCTCCTTGGGTTCTATTAATTTGCTAGAATGGCTCACAGAACTCAGGAAAACTTGTTTACTAGCTAGATTACCAATTTATGACAAAGGATATCAAAGGATACAAATCAACAGTCAGATGGAGACCTAGGGGAGACCCGAACAAAGGACCTTCCATCCTCATATTGACTGGGGTCCACAAGAGTGGCCCATAGAAGCATTCTGGCTCCAGTGGAGAAGCTCTCCAAAGAGGCCAAAAAGCTGTCCTTTGGGGTTTTTACAACAGCTTCATTACATAGTCATGATTAAATAAGTCATTGGCCAACAGAAACTGATTCAACCTCAAACTCCTCTCCCCTCCTCAGAAATCAGGTGTGGGACTGAAAGTTCCAACCTTTTAGTCACATGACTGGTTCTCCTGGCAACCAGCCCTCACCCAGGGATCCAAAAGTCACCTTCATTAACATAAACCCAACTGTCATGCAAAGGGCTTGTTATGAATAATAAGAACCCATTTTACCTTTATGGCCCCAAAGAAACTGAGGACAAGAGACCAAATATTATAACAAAAGATGCTCCCATTGCTCTTATTGATCAGAAAATTCCAAGAGTTTTGTGAGTTGTGAGCCAGGAGCTGTGGATGAAGACCAAACTGTCTAAGAAATATATTTTGGTCATCTGAATGACTATATGTATTTCTTAAAAAATCACAGTATCACAGGTATCCATAGCTTCTTATGAGAAGTTAGCTATTAATCCTGCTGGGGTTCCTTTGTATGTGCTCAGTCATTTTTCTTTTGCTGCTTTCAAGACTTGTTTTTGTGTTTTAGCATTTTGACAATGATGTATTTGGATATAGATCTCTTTGCATTGACCCTACCTAGAGTTCATTGACCTTCTTGGACATTTAGATTAATGTTTCTCATTAACTGTGGAAAGTTTTCAGACATTCATTCTCTCTTTTTTTTTTTTTTTTGACATCTTTATTGGAGTATAATTGCTTTACAGTGGTGTGTTAGTTTCTGCTTTAAAACAAAGTGAATCAGTTATACATATACATATATCCCCATATCTCTTCCCTTTTGCGTCTTCCTCCCTCCCACCCTCCCTATGCCACCCCTCTAGGTGGACACAAAGCACCGAGCTGATCTCCCTGTGCTATGCAGCTGCTTCCCACTAGCTATCAATTTTACATTTGGTAGTGTATATATGTTCATGCCACTCTCATTTTTTCCCAGCTTACTCTTCCCACTCCCTGTGTCCTCAAGTCCATTCTCTACATCTGCATCTTTATTCCTGTCCTTCCCCTAGGTTGTTCAGAACCATTCTTCTTTTAGATTCCATATATATGTGTTAGTATACAGTATTTGTTTTCCTCTTTCTGACTTACTTCACTCGTATGACAGACTCTAGGTCCATCCACCTCACTACAAATAACTCAATTTCGTTACTTTTTATGGCTGAGTAATATTCCATTGTATATATGTGCCACATCTTCTTTATCCATTCATCTGTCGATGGTCACTTAGGTTGCTTCCATGTCCTGGCTATTGTAAATACTGATGCAATGAACATTGTGGTGCATGACTCTTTTTGAATTATGGTTTCCTCAGGGTATATGCCCAGTAGTGGGATTGCTGGGTCATATGATAGTACTATTTTTAGTTTTTTGAGGAACCTCCATACTGTTCTCCACAGTGGCTGTATCAATTTACATTCCCACCAACAGTGCAAGAGGGTTCCATTTTCTCCACCCCCTCTCCAGCATTTATTGTTTGTAGATTTTTTGATGATGGCCATTCTGACTGGTGTGAGGTGATACCTCATTGTAGTTTTGGTTTGCATTTCTCTAATGATTAGTGATGTTGAGCATCCTTTCATGTGTTTGTTGGCAATCTGTATATCTTCTTTGGAGAAATGTCTATTTATGCCTTCTGCCCATTTTTGGATTGGGTTGTTTGTTTTTTTGATATTGAGCTGCATGAGCTGCTTGTATATTTTGGAGATTAATCCTTTGTCAGTTACTGCATTTGGAAATATTTTCTCCAATTATGAGCATTGTCTTTTCATATAGTTTATGTTTTTCTTTGTTGTGCAAAAGGTTTTAAGTTTCATTAGGTCTCATTTGTTTATTTTTGGTTTTATTTCCATTTCTCTAGGTGGTGGGTCAAAAAGGATCTTGCTGTGATTTATGTCATAGAGTGTTCTGCCTATGTTTTCCTCTAAGAGTTTGATAGTGTCTGGTCTTACATTTAGGTCTTTGATCCATTTTGAGTTTATTTTTGTGTATGCTGTTAGGGAGTGTTCTAATTTCATTCTTTTCCATGTAGCTGTGCAGTTTTCCCAACACCAGCTATTGAAGAGGCTGTCTTTTCCCCGTTGTATATTCTTGCCTCCTTTATCAAAAATAAGGTGATCGTATGTGTGTGGGTTTATCTCTGGGCTTTCTATCCTATTCCATTGATCTATACTCCTGTTTTTGTGCAAGTACCATACTGTTTTGATTACTGTAGCTTTGGAGTATAGTCTGAAGTCAGGGAGCCTGAATCCTCCAGCTCCATTTTTCTTTCTCAAGATTGCTTTGGCTATTTGGCGTCTTTTGTGTTTCCATACAAATTGTAAAACTTTTTGTTCCAGTTCTGTGAAAAGTGCCACTGGTTGTTTGACAGGGATAGCATTGAATCTGTAGATTGCTTTGGGTAGTAGAGTCATTTTCACAATGTTGATTCTTCGAATCCAAGAACATGGTATATCTCCCCATCTGTTGGTATCATCTTTAATTTCTTTCATCATGTCTTATAGCTTTCTGCATACAGGTCTTTCTTCTCCCTAGGTAGGTTTATTCCTAGGTGTTTTATTCTTTTCATTGCAGTGGTAAATAGGAGTGTTTCCTTAATTTCTCTTCCAATTTTTCAGCATTGGTGTATAGGAATGCAAGAGATTTCTGTGCATTAATTTTGTATCCTGCTACTTTACCAAATTCACTGATTAGTTCTAGTAATTTTCTGGTAGCGTCCTTAGGGTTCTCTATGTATAGTATCATGTCATCTGCAAACAGTGACAGCTTTACTTCTTCTTTTCCAGTTTGGATTTCTTTTATTTCTTTTTCTTCTCTGATTGCTGTGGCTAAAACTTCCAAAACTATGTTGAATAATAGTGGTGAGAGTGAGCAACCTTGTCTTGTTCCTGATCTTAGAGGAAATGGTTTCAGTTTTTCATCATGGAGAATGATGTTGGCTGTGGTTTGTCATATATGGCTTTTATTATGTTGAGGTAAGTTTTCTGTTTGCCTACTTTCTGGAGGGTTTTTATCATAAACTGGTGTTGAATTTTGTCAAAAGGTTTTTCTGCATCTGTTCAGATGATCAAATGGTTTTTCTCCTTCAATTTGTTAATATAGTTTATCACATTGATTGATTTGTGTATATTGAAGAATCCTTGCATTCCTGGGATAAACCCCACTTTATCATGGTGTATGATCCTTTTAATGTGCTGTTGGATTCTGTTGGCTAGTATTTTGCGAGGAGTTTTGCGTCTATGTTCATCAGTGATATTGGCCTGTAGTTTTCTTTCTTTGTGACATCTTTGTCTGGTTTTGTTATCAGGGTGATGGTGGCCTTGTAGAATGAGTTTGGGAGTGTTTCTCCCTCTACTATATTTTGGAAGAGTTTGAGAAGGATAGATGTTAGCTCTTCTCTAATATGTTTGGTAGAATTCGCCTGTGAAGGCATCTAGTCCTGGGCTTCTATTTTTTGGAAGGTTTTTAATCACAGTTTCAATTTCACTGCGTGTGATTGGTCTGTTTATATTTTCTATTTCTTCCTGGTTCAGTCTTGGAAGATTGTGCTTTTCTAAGAATTTGTCCATTTCTTCCAGGTTGTCCATTTTATTGGCATCTAGTTGCTTGCAGTAATCTCTCATGACCCATTGTATTTCTGCAGTGTCAGTTGTTACTTCTCTTTTTTCATTTCTAATTCTATTGATTTAAGTCTTCTCCCTTTTTTTCTTGATGAGTCTGGCTAATGGTTTATTAATTTTGTTTACCTTCTCAAAGAACCAGCTTTTAGTTTTATTAATCTTTGCTATTGTTTCCTTCATTTCTTTTTCATTTGTTTCTGATCTGATCTTTATGATTTCTTTTCTTCACTAACTTTGGGGTTTTTTTGTTCTTTCTCTAATTGCTTTAGATGTAAGTATAGGTTGTTTATTTGAGATATTTCTTGTTTCTTAAGGCAGGATTGTATTGCTATAAACTTCCATGTTAGAACTGCTTTTGCTGCATCCCGTAGGTTTTGGTTTGTCATGACTTCATTTCTTTCTAGGTATTTTTCATTTCCTATTTGATTTCTTCAATGATCTCTTGGTTATTTAGTAGTGTATTGTTTAGCCTACATGTGTTTGTATTTTTTACAGATTTTTTCCTGTAATTGATGTCTAGTCTCATAGCGTTATGGTCGGAAAAGATAATTGATACGATTTCAATTTTCTTAAATTTACCAAGGCTTGATTTGTGACCCAAGATACGATCTATCCTGGAGAATGTTCCATGAGCACTAGAGAAGAAAGTGTATTCTGTTGTTTTTGGATGGAATGCCCTATAAATATCAATTAAGTCCATGTTGTTTAATGTATCACTTAAAGCTTGTGTTTCCTTGTTTATTTTCATTTTGGATGATCTGTCCATGGGTGAAAGTGGGGTGTTAAAGTCCCCTACTATGATTGTGTTACTGTTGATTTCCCCTTTTATGGCTGTTAGTATTTGCTTTATATATTGAGGTGCTCCTATGTTGGGTGCATAAATATTTACAATTGTTATATTTTCTTCTCGGATTGATCTCTTGAGCATTAGGTAGTGTCCTTCTTTGTCTCTTGTAATAGTCTTTATTTTAAAATCTACTTTGTCTGATATGAGAATTGCTACTCCAGGTTTCTTTGGATTTCCATTTGCATGCAATACCTTTTTCCATCCTCTCAGTTTCAGTCTGTATGTGTCCCTAGGTCTGAAGTTGGTCTCTTGTTGACAGCATATATAGACAGCAGGTTCTTGTTGTTGTATAGGTTCATCCAGTTTAAGTCTTCTGGTGGCAGCATTTAATCCATTTACATTTAAGGAAATTATCAATATGTATGTAGAAAAGTTCCTTTAGCATTTTTTGTGAAGCTGGTTTGGTGGTGCTGAATTTTCTTAGCTTTTGCTTGTCTGTAAAGGTTTTAATTGCTCCATTGAATCTGAATGAGATCCTTGCTGGGTAGAGTAATCTTGGTTGTAGGTTTTTCCCTTTCATCACTTTAAATATGTCCTGCCACTCCTTTCTGGCTTGCAGAGTTTCTGCTGATCAGCTGTTAACCTTATGGGGATTCCCTTGTGTGTTATTTGTTGTTTTTCCCTTGCTGCTTTTAATAATTTTTCTTTGTATTTAATTTTTGCTAGTTTGATTAATATGTGTCTTGGCATGTGTCTCTTTGGATTTATCCTGTATGGGACTTTCTGTGCTTCCTGGACTTGATTAACAATTTCCTTTCCCATATTAGGGAAGTTTTGGACTATAATCTTTTCAGATATTTTCTCAGTCCCTTTCTTTTCCTCTTCTTCTGGGATCCCTATAATTCAAATGTTTGTGCGTTTAATGTTGTCCCAGATTTCTCTAAGACTGTCCTCAGTTCTTTTCATTCTTTTTTCTTTATTGTGCTCTGCAGTAGTTATTTCCACTATTTTATCTTCCAGGTCACTTATCCATTCTTCTGCCTCATTTATTCTCCTATTGATTCCTTCTGGAGAATTTTTAATTTCATTTATTGTGCTGTTCATCATTTGTTTGCTCTTTAGTTCTAGGTCCTTGTTAAACTTTTCTTGTATTTTCTCCATTCTATATCCAAGATTTTGGATCATTTTTACTAGCATTACTCTGATTTCTTTTTCAGGTAGACTGCCTATTTCCTCTTCATTTGTTCGGTCTGGTGGATTTTTACCTTGCCCCTTCATCTGCTGTGTGTTTCTCTGTCTTCTCATTTTGCTTAACTTACTGTGTTTGAGGGTCTCCTTTTTGCAGGCCACAGGTTCATAGCTCCTGTTGCTTTTGGTGTCTGCCCCCAGTGGCTAAGGTTGGTTCAGTGGGTTGTGTAGGCTTCCTGGTGGGGGGGACTAGTGTTATGTTCTGGTGGATGAGGCTGGATATTGTCTTTCTGGTGGGAAGGTCCACATCTGGTGGTGTGTTTTGGGGTGTCTGTGGCCTTATTATGATTTGTTGTGTATTCAGGTATTCCAGAGATGCAGGGTACATCAAGTTGATTGTGGAGATTTAATCCACTGCTTCTGAGGCTGCTGGGAGAAATTTCCCTTTCTCTTCTTTGTTTTCACAGCTCCTGGGGTTCAGCTTTGGATTTGGTCCCATCTCTAAGTGAGGGTCACTTGAGGGTGTCTGTTTCCCACCCAGACAGGATGGGGTTAAAGTAGCAGCTGATTAGGGGGTTCTGGGTCACTCAGGCCGAAGTGAGGGCAGTGTACGGAATGCAGGGCGAGCCTGCAGTGGCAGATGTCAGCGTGACATTGCAGCAGCCTGAGGCCCCGTGTGTTCTCCCGGGGAAGTTGTCCCTGGATCACGGGACCCTGGCAGTGGTGGGCTGTACAGGCTCCTGGGAGGGGAGGTGTGGACAGTCACCTGTGCTTGCACACAGGCTTCTTGGTGGCTGCAGCAGCAGCCTTAGCGTTTCATGCCTGTCTCTTGGTGCCAGCGCTGATAGCCGCGGCTCGCTCCTGTCTCTGGAGCTTGTTTAGGCGGTGCTCTGAATCCCCTCTTCTCGCACACCCCTAAACAATGTTCTCTTGCCTCTTAGGCAATTCCAGACTTTTTCCCAGACTCCCTCCTAGCTAGCTGTGGTGCACTAGCCCCCTGCAGGCGTTGTTGACGCAGCCAACCCCAGTCCTCTCCCTGAGGTCTGACTTCTGAAGCCGTAGCCTCAGCTCCCATCTCCCATCTGACCCAGTGGGTGAGCAGACAAGCCTCTCGGGCTGGTGAGTGCTGGTCAGCACTGATCATCTCTGCGGGAATGTCTCCACTTTGCCCTCTGCACCCCTGTTGCTGTGCTTTCCTCCATGGCTCTGAAGCTCCCCCACCCCCACCCCCACCAACCCCCGTGTCCGCCAGTGAAGGGGCTCGTAGTGTGTGGAAAGTTTTCCTCCTTCATAGCTCCATCCCAGAGGTGCAGGTCCTGTCCCTATCCTTTTGACTCTGTTTATTCTTTTTTCTTTTGCCCTACCCAGGTACGTGGGGAGTTTCTTGCCTTTCGAAAGTCTGAAGTCTTCTGCCAGCGTTCAGTAGGTGTTCTGTAGGAGTTGTTCCACATGTAGATGTATTTCTGATGTATTTGTTGGGAGGAAGGTGATCTTCCCGTCTTACTTCTCTGCCATCTTGAAGGTCTCTCCTATTTCAGAGTCCCAGGAACACACTGGCTGGTCACTTACTGTAACGTGCTCTAGATTCAAGACTGTGTGTACGAGGGTGTGTTTTTACTCTCAACATTAAGCATGTCATGGGGTTTTCAGTCTGTGGCTCTGCAGATAGGGGGTTCACACACTCTTCTCATGGTTCCTGGATTATGCTTCTGAGGAAAGCAAGAGCTGTGAGTTGCCGGGCTTCAGCCATTATTTATTTAAATATTTCACTGTCTTTTTTCCTTTCTCTTCTTCTCCTGGTACTCCCATAGCAAATATGTTGGTCCACTTAAATGTTGTCCCATATTTCTCTGAAATTCTTTTCATGTTTATTTTGTAATCTCTGTTCTTCAGAGTGCATAATCTTGATTGATCCAACATCAGTTCACTGATCTTTCTTCTACTGGCTAAAATCTACTGTTGAGCTTTTCTAGTGAATTCCTCATTTCAGTTATTATAGTTTTCCCATACAGAGTTTTCTTTTGTTTCTTTTTTAAAAATTTCTTTTTGTTTCTTTTATTTCTCTTTCTACCTCTTCATTGCTATTCTCTATCCATTGAGACATTGTCATCATATCTTCTTTCACTTCTTTTAGAATGTTTTCTTTGGTTCTTTGAATATATCTACGATAGCTACTTTTAAGTGTTTGTCTGCTAAGACTCTCTCAAAAATAGTTTCTGTTGCCTGCTTTTTTCCTGTGTATGGATCACACTTTCCTGTTTTTGTATATCATTTTTTGGTGGGGTAAAAACTGGACATATTAAGTAATAAATTGAAACAACTGAATAGATACTGATTTCTGTAAACTCTACCCTTCCCTGGCCTTATTCTTTTCTTTCTTTTTGTCTTCTTGTTTGTTTGCTTTGTTTGTTTTTGGCTTATTTTTTAGTGATTTGGCTGGACTATTTCAGTAAATATTTCCACAGCAGTGTTTAACTTCTTCTGTTGTTCCTCAGAGGGCATAGACTTTGCATTTGCACATTCACCCTGACCCTTCCTCCAAGAGATGACAGCTGTTTTCATTGGGCTTTTACTGTGTCTTTTCTTGATCTTTCTGTTAACTTTCTAGATGTCCTGCCACTACTGGCATCATACTGAGCTGTCAGCCTCCACTAATTGCTAAGTGATCACACTATTGTTTTTGACAACAGCCTGTGGCATAAATTGTTTCTCAATCTGATCTAATCAAATTCAGACCCTTTTGCAGGAATAGTATTTGAGGGCAGTCTTTGAGGCATGCTCTGACCACTATAGGGCTCTTGCTAGCTGCCTTTTTTCCTGGTTTTCTTGATTAAATTTCTAGCTTGTCTACTATTTTGCTTGTGGTTAGCATGGAGCTACAAGTCTCTTCTTAATTGCTTGCTACCAAAACCTCCATTTCTTTTAATAGTGCCCTAAGCTTGTACTTCCCTATGCTCTCTCCCAGGTAACATTAATACTCTTAAGGAGAGGTCCAGAGTTTTCCATTTTTATGAACTGCCTCTTCCCCTTAGGAAGAAGTTTTGCACCACTGCTCTAGAGCTGGAAGTGGGGACAATAGCCTGTTTCTCTCAGAGTGACACCTTTGCTCCATAAGCAGAAGGATGTGTAAGGTGATAACCTTTAGCTTTCTTGGCTCCCCTCTCCGGGTATGCAAACTCTGCTCTGCAGGTGAACTGGGTCAAGGGTGATTAAGGGCAAAAGTAATTGCATCTGGGGTAGAGCTTCCACAAATAAGGTTTGGGTGGAAGAAGGGAGCTCCAGCTCTCTCAGTCATACCTGCTTGATATAGAGCTTCTGCACACAGAGCTAGGAGTAATAAGAAATACTGGCAATCTGCTTCTCCTGGAGAAAAGCTGTAGCTCTAGACTGGGAACTGTGGGGATGATTTTGGGTGGCCTCAGCCTGCAGCAGCTTGAAGCAGGACTTTGGTTCCTGACCAGAGATTGAAGTCAGGCCATGGCAATGAGAGCACTGAATCCTAGCCACTAGACCAGGGGCTAGTGACAGGCCCTGGCCCTTCAGCTTTGCAGAAATGAATTCCCACAAAGACAGAAAGTAGTGAAACAAGTAAAGTGTTTATTAGGAGGAAAAAGCGTATGTGTGGATAGATACATGAGTGGACTCAGAGAGTCATGCCCTCGTGGTAGTTTGAATCACTTATATGGGGTATTTCTTCCGGGTTTCCTTTGACCAATCATCTTGTTTTGCCTGGTTCTGAGTCCACACTTGGTTTATCTTAGGGTCCTCCCATGTGTGCGTGCACATCTCTTAGCTGAGATGGATTCCAGTGAAGAGGCCTATGGGTAAGTTGGCATCATTCCCTTTTTGACCTCCAAGGAGCCTCTCTGCACATGTGTAGTTAGGAAGGTCTCCTTGACCTTGAGAATGAGAAATATGTGGTCTCTATCTTTTCTCTGGGCAGGGCTCACCTCCTCCTCTTCATCTTGTGCGTATCTGTCCACAGGGGACAAACGCCAGCTGTTCAGCCTGGGGCCCATCTATCTCCTACCTCAGGGAGAGGGAGCCCCATGTTCTTAATTGTACCCAACTGGAGTAGAGCTACTGTCATGCTGAGCTGAGGGTGGGGGAAAGGGCATGTTGTGGTTCAAATGCCACAGACTTTCCCTGTTCTTACTAAGAGTTAGGGGAATTCCTTGAATTAATATGTCTCCATTTGCTGCATACCCTTAGGACACTTTAAAAAGACTAAATCATTATTTTTTATAATTTTCATCAGTTCAGTTGTTTTGCTGAAAAGAGTATCCATGAGCTCCTCATGCCTCATAATGCCATTCTGGGCTGTTATTCTCTCTCTTTATCTATAAATTTTCTTATATTGTTATTTATACTTCTCTGTTTTAAGATAAGCATTCCCAAGAGTGTGATGATATACCCATCTGCCTGAATGTACAGAGACAACTGCCCTCATCTAATTGGTTGGTTAGAAAATATGAAACAAGAAGGTAAATACAAATGTGGGAAGGTAGGTGTTTATTAGGCAATTATATACTTCGAGTAACAAGAGATGGGGTTTACCTTATACAATTAAGAGATCTATTTTCTTCTTTTTCAGAAAGACTAGGAGAGAAATGAAAGGCTAGCCAAATTGGAAGAGGAGAACCAGAAGTCTTGCATACTACAGATAGAACAATTGTTACTTTTGAAATTCAAACTCTCCTTAGAGTTTAGAGCTTAAAGGGCAATTGACTGAAACAAAAACAACTTTGGTTAAAAACAAGTGGTGATTCAGTTTAAATCCTGAGCAAAATTTAACTTCAAGTCTTTTGAGACCAAGCTTAGGCGTGTGGGACAATTTGGATATATTAGAAACCTGATCAAGGTCTCTGGTCTTAACAAAAAGAGATCAATCTAAAGAGTTTAACTCCCTCCATACCACCCAATCCTTGAACAAAAGGCAAGGGGCACAGGATGGAGAAGTAGAGGTTTAGCCAGACCTTTATGGCAAATAAAAAGTAAGTTTTGAAGCTATTTATAAAGACTCAGATTGAGTTTTGTTTGTCAAGGTTGTGAAAAGTATTTGCCTTTTTATTAAAACCTCATGGGATTAAAATGAATAATGGTATTCAGAATCTGTCAGTGGAAAGTTGGGGTGGAGAGAAGTTTCCTTTACTATCCCAAATCACACAATTACAAGTTAACCATTTAGGCATTGTGTCTAGTTAAGTAATGACCATTCAACACAAAAGCCTTTGTTAATCTAGACACAGAAATAAATAAGGCTAAGCTTATAGTTGGAAAAATTGTGAAATAAATGAGATCGGTCTTTTGTATGTTCATCTAATTTTTCTGTATTCAATCATTCAGTGTGTTTCATATTCTCCATTTGCCCCATAAGATCTGCACTCCACCCTGTTCCCCTTTCTCTGTGTCCAGGAGATTGACCTATCTGGAATTCATAGACTGGAATTCTTCCTTGCTCTTTGACTTTGACTTGCATTTGGCCAATGAAAGCCACTGGCAAGATGTCAGAGGGTAAGAGGAGAACCTGGAGTATTTTCCCTGCAACCAACTCTCTTCTGGCCAGGGGTTAACAGGCATTCCTCTACTGAAGGCACCATTTCTGCCAGAAACCTCTCCAACAGCCTCAGCAATAGCCACAGCTCTATCTGGAATTCCCTTTCCCTTTCAGGGCTACAAGCCTCTTGCTGTTGGTAGCCTCTTGGTGTTTCTCCTTCTCTTATTCTTTTCCTTAGACCTTCCTTCACCGCTGTAGATAGCCTTTCCATTAAACTCTATTCAACAGCCCTGTGTGACTGTGTCATCTATTTCTTGTCAAGCTTGGATGATATCCCACCTAAATGGTATCTCATACTGTAGACCTAATTAGTGAGCCGGTACTGGTCAAACTGTCCTTGAAACCTGACTTCCACCATTCATCATCTATTTTGTGTTTGTTCAGTTTTAGTATAAATGTACAGTGATTTCAGAGTAGCTAACTCATTCTCCCATGGGTAACAACTTTACCAACTAAAGTACAGTGCTTAGGTACAGTTCCCTTTGCCTTTAGTCTTGCTGTCTTCATTCAGTTCCAAAGTTATTTAGGTCTTGCTAATTTTAACTAATATTTAAATTTTTTATTTTATTCAAGAAATCTTATTGAGTGACAGCTATGAGTCAGGCATGAAGTTTATAGTCCAGTGGGAGAGATAAACTAGTATACCTAGCCCTTAACTTCATGACTCATTCATTCCCCAAAATCCTGCCTTTAAGTCCAAAGCTGTTAAATAAAAATTAAAAAATCTTCACCGATTTTAATGGAAAATTATTTGTTCCATCTTAACCCAAAATGCATAAACAATTTTCACAGCCAGAAACACATATCATTTGGACAATTTAAACAAGTTATATATGTAAACATATAAAGTGAACAAGTGAAGTTTGTTTTTAAAGTATAAAATTATAAAGCTCTATTGTCCTTGCCAAAGTAGGAAGAAGAGACTTGATGGCACATGGTAACTGGTAGGGAGGAGTATAAGGAGCCAATATTTTTGTAAAAGGCCTAGAGTCAGGTGATGTTCTATCACACATGTATTTTATTGAATAGTTAGAATTTTCTCTTTAATATTTCTGAACCAAATTGTTTTCACCAAATTCTTCAACTTTTAGATACAATTTTCTTGCTCTTAAATCACATTTAACCATAAAGTTAAAGCACAGAAAATCACCTTATGGAAAAATAAAGGCAAAAGAGGAGAGGATGTCAAAACACATGGCAGAAGCTCTTGCTCACAACAGACTGAAGAGCCCTAGAAGATGCTACCTCTTCATCTTTTTTTTTGTTTGTTGTTTTGAAATTATAACACTTTACTTCATGCAATGTTTTGGTCTACTCTTAGCTTCTTTTTTCCATCCTTTTTTTTTGCGGTACACGGGCCTCTCACTGTTGTGGCCTCTCCCGTTGTGGAGCACAGGCTCCGGACGTGCAGGCTCAGCGGCCATGGCTCACGGGCCCAGCCTCTCTGCGGCATGTGGGATCTTCCCGGACCGGGGCACGAACCCGTGCTCCCTGCATCGGCAGGCGGACTCTCAACCACTGTGCCACTAGGTAAGCCCTATGCTTAACTTTTGAGGAGCAGCTAAACTGTTTTCCACAATGGCTGAACCATTTTACATTCCTGCCAGCAACGTACAAATATTCCCATTTCTCTACAACCTCACCAACACTCTTTATTTTTCATTATAGCCATTCTAATGGGTGTGAAGTGGTATCTCATTATGGTTTTGATTTGCATTTCCCTAATGATGAATAATGTTGACCAATTTTTCATGTGATTGTTGGCTATTTGTATACCTTCATTTGAGAAATGTCCATTTGAGTACTGTCTTAGTTTATCTGGGCTGCTATAACAAAAATACCATAAACTGGGTGGCTTATAAGGAACAACTATTTATTTCTCATAGTTCTGAAGGCTGGGAAGTTCAAGATCAAAGTGCTGGCAGATTTGGTGTCTGGAGAGGATCCACTTCATAGACAGCCATCTTTTTGCTACAACCTCACTTGTGGAAAAATGAGGGATTTCTCTAGGGCTTCTTATATAAGGGCACTAATCTCATTCATGAAGGCAGAGCCCTCCCAAAGGTCCTACCTAATACCACCACCTTGTGAGTTAGGATTTCAACACATGAATTTTGAAGGGACACAAACATTCAAACCACAGGAACCACTTTTCGCATTTTTCAGTTGGGTAGTTCATCTTTTTCTCGTCAAGTTTTAAGGTTCTTAACAAATTCTGGACCTTTATTAGCTATATAATTTTCAAAATTTTCCCGCATTCTATAGGTTGTCTTTTTGATTTCTTGATAATGACCTCTGATGCACTTACAGCCGGTAAGCTTGCCTAGAGAGACTCATCTTAGCTGTGACCTGAAGCATAAATAAACGTTAGCAGGAAAATAAAGAGCTGATGGTTTGGAGGTTGTAATGAGCATTGTTCCAACCAGAGGAAACAGCATATTCAAAGGCATAGAAATAAAAGAGCATGGGATAATAGAAGCAATTCTGTTGATCTGGAGAGGATGAGAGTCAATGGACTATGAAGGGTCTTTCAAGTCAGATTAAAAAATTTGACCTTTATGCTGAGGACAGTGGGGATTCAACAAAATGTTTTGAACAGAGAATCAACATAATCAGCTTTGACTTACAGAAAGAGTACTTTTCGCTAGTGGAGAGGACAATATAGTTGGGGGAGAGCGGGCATCCAGGAATTCGACTTAGTCATCCTGTGGAGAGATGATGGAGGCAGTAGTGTAGGAGAGAAGTCAATGGGTAAAGAATTTTTAAGAGCTAGAATTGATGGCCTGGATGGCTGATTTGATCAGAGGTCTAAGGAAGAAGCCATTAGAAATCATTTGAAACATTTAGAACCCAATAGTATCATTGATGCTTGCAGCAAGTACAGAGTTTGACTTACTAGACATCAAGCACAGGACCTGACTCTCAGTTATTCATTTACCAAGTAGTTACTTAGGGCTTATAATGTCAGATACTGTTCTAGGCACTGGGGATTCAGCAGTTGGCAAAACAGACCAGATCCATGGTTATGGGTTTTTCAGTCTATCAACATAATATAGTGGAAGAAATGAAAGGATATGACTAGAGCATAGAAGAGAGTAGTGCAAGAAGAGGTAAAGAAGGAAGTAGGAATCAGACTGTGCAATGTCTTCTAGGCCATCAAGGATTTTGGACTTTCTCCTAGAAAAGTAGAAGTCATTTGCGGCTAACACTGCTAGTTGACCACTATAATCTTCTTGTCTTCTTCTTTAAGAATACAGTTGCAGCTGGATGTGGAGCTGTCTGGGAAGAGGCTGTATTTCCATTATCACTTGAAGCTAAGTATTGCTAAGCTATTGCCAAAGCCAATGCCAAATGATATATGCTACTTCCTAGTCTGAGCATTAAAATAGGTACAAACACCTCCATGTGCTTTCTCTTCTCATGAGTTGGAAAGCAGAAGTGCCCATGACCATAATTCTATAGTATGTAGATGAGAAAAGAGCTCTAGAGTTCGGGTTAGCAAACTATGGCCCATGGGCCAAATTTGGCGACCAGTTGTTTTTGTAAATAAAGTTATATTGGAAGACAGATGCACCCACTCAATTACATAAAGCATATAGCTGATTTTTGTTGTTGTTGTTACAATAGAAGTGTTGAATAGATGTAACAGAGGCCAAAGACTAGAAGGCCTAAAAATTTGTTGGACCTGCCCTAAAGGAAGAAGAGAAATAAATAGAAACCTCAGCTCTGAATGATTATGTGGAACTAAGCAGCCTGCCCATCTAGACTTTTCTCTTTGAAGCTGTTACATGAAAGAGAAATATAGCTTTTATGTTCTGTAAGCCACTGTATTTTGAAAACTATTTTATATAGAAGGTTAGTCTTTACACTTTTGAAAATTTTAAGCAGGGAAATGATAAGTTCTCCTGGCTTCTGTGTAGAAGGGCTTCAGGAAGGATAAGAGCAGCTAGGGGTTTGTTGCAATCCTGCCAGTGTGAAATGAAAATAAGTTAGATTAGGCTGATGATGGTAGAGATGAAGTGAAGTGGATTTGTTGGACACAAATAAGTAAATTCATCAAACTTTGGTCTACAGGTACTTAATGAATGTTCATTGCACAGACCAATGGAATGTCTCAAGAAACCACATGCCCTGGTCCTGATGGCTGGTCCTGACAATTTTTATCCTCTGCATCAGGCAGTGATTGACTACAGGCGGCCCAAGGGGGTCAAGCATACACTCCCAGGTACCTCCAGCTCCAGATGCAAGGCAAAGTGACTCTGGCAGCCCGGGAGAAGACCCCCCAAAGACAGCCTCTGGTGTAGGGACAGGACTGTTAGAAGCAAAACTGTGCAGAAGCTGGGGGTGTGGTGTGTAGAAATGGAAAAAGAGATTTGGGGAGACCTCAGCTGAGCACTGGAGGTGTCAGCTATACCCAGACAGATAGGATTATGGGAGACTGCAGAGGACATATTATCTGAGGCAGATCTTCAAAGATAAATGGGATTTTGTGTAGTGGATAAGGGAGGAAATGCATAAAGCAGAGTTGCAGATATGTGGCTATAAGCACGGTGAGGACTAACAAATGTTTTTATCTGTTCAGCCTTCTGATAATTATGTAGTAAGGTTGCTACACACAACACCCTGTAATAATTTTGAAGCTAACCTCAGATATCATATCATTTCATCCATAAACATTTTAGTACATAGTTCTAAAAATAAGGACTCTTTAAAAAATATAACTAAAATCACACTATCACATTTGAAAAAATGAACAATAATTCCTTAATGCCACTAAATATCTAGTCAGAGTTCAAATTTCATCAATTGTATTATAATATATATTTATATAAAATATATTAATTAATATATATCTACCTTTACACATAAATATGTGTGTTTGTTTTCAGTCAGCTTGTTTGACTCAAGATCCAAACAAGGTCTATGCACTGAATTTAGTTAGGTATGTCTCTTAAGTCTCTGGTATTCTGTGGGTTCCTTCTCATCATTCACCTTGTTTTCTTGCAATATATTTGTTAGAGAAACCAGGCTATTTACTAAAAAGAGTCGTCTGTATTTTGGATTTCTCTAATTGCATCCCTGTGTTGTCATTAACAAGTTCCTCTGTTCTGTATATTTCCTGTCAATTGCTAGTTACATCTAGAGACTTGATGAGATTTACTGTTCTTTTTGTTGTTCATTTATTTTACAATAATACTTCCTAGCAGAGAGCTGGATTTTACAGTATCTTGCCAAACTAAATATGCATTTACTTCTTGCTTTAGTAATGCTACTTTTAGGAATTACCCTCAAAAAACACCTCCTCAAATATAAAATAACATATGTAGAAAGCACATTTCCAACAGCAACATATTGGAAGCAACCTAAATCACCATAAATAGGAAATTGGTTGACCAAACAATGGTACCTTTACACAATAGTACATGTAGCCATTAAAAAGAAAAAGAATGAAAATCTCTATGAGTGATATGGAAAATTTTTCAGGATTTATTAAGTAAAAAATCAAAGAGCAAAATAGTAGATATACTTTGCTACAGTTTGTGTAAGAGAGAGAAATATATACACTTTTATATGTTCATATACTTGTATGCTTATTTTTACAACAAAGAAACAAAGGGCCAATAAACCATAAGTTAAAGAAAATAATATTACCTTCAGGGTGGAAACAGAGTGAGAGAGTAGGAAAAGGGTTGACTTCTCAGAGTATATATATTTTTAAAGCATAAAGATTTGACTTTTGAATAGTGTAAATGCTTTTACATATT
Source organism: Lipotes vexillifer (assembly GCF_000442215.2). Lineage (NCBI taxonomy): Eukaryota > Metazoa > Chordata > Mammalia > Artiodactyla > Lipotidae > Lipotes > Lipotes vexillifer. The sequence goes on from NW_006770652.1 coordinate 5,189,022, forward strand.
TAAGCATGCCATATATTTACTATAAAATAAAACTAAATAAAAATATATTATGAGGAATGGTTTCTCATGACTGCATAGAACTTTCCCCAATAGCCATCCTATCAGACTATGTTCAGAACACTTCATGTTACAACTAACATGTCTTTCAGGGATTCCCCAAAAGGGACCATTCGCTTTAACTCACTGTATAAAAAACTTAAGAGTTGTCTAATAAAAGTGTAGGTTTAACTTGCATGTGTGTGTGTGTGTGTGTGTGTGTGTGTGTGTGTGTGTGATTGTAACCATTATTTCATCAACTGATTAGTGTTCAGGATACCCTAAATTGATATTTTGACTGATGGTGTTGTCTTGTATTTTATGAGTTGTTTAAAACTGATTTGACGTTGTATCAATCCAATAGGTCTTATTTGAAAGAGAACCTTAAAATCACATAGGTGAGGATATGCATGCAAAAAATAACTTGATCAAACACTCTAAAACCTCATATCCAAAGTAATGTTTTAGGGGACCTCAAAACAAAGATATTTGTAAATGGAGGCTTTTCTTAGAACCCATGTTAGCAAGACATTCCCTTGCAGACCTAAAGGAGAAAACATCCTAAAACAAAATGAACGGTGTAGCAAACTTAGTGTTGCTTTTCTCTTCTGGATGGTCAGGTCTGTTTTGTGACTGCATTAGGAAGGCATTATTCTACAATTTGGGAAGCTGTAAAAAGTATTCTTAGATAACTTGGACAGGCGGCTAAAGGGAGTAATTTCCTCTATACAGGTGAACATGGAAAAAAAAATGAAAAGCTAAATGGTGATACCGTAAAGGGTATTTGTGAGCCCACATCAAAGAGGAGAAAGAACTGCTCCAATGAGGGGAAACTACAGTGTGAGTATCGTTGAGATGCACTGAAATGTGATTGAATGGCTTAGATTCTGGAACAAGTATGCAATAGTCAAATATGACACCTTCAGAGGTGTCGAATGATTTCTCCTTAGCTGGGAGAATCCATACTTTAGTGCAAAAAGTCTGTAGACTTGAGCACGTCTCATCCACCGCTGGCATCTGTGACCTGCAAGATGAGAGAATTTTCCAGTGATGTTATATAAAAATAAAATATTTGGTCCCTGAATTGAGAAGAGCATTGTGTCTGTTTGCCACTCTCCAACATTTAAGGCATCAATGGAGTGGGGGCCTGGGGTATCAGAGGAAGATATCTGGTCTTTCACATCCAGCAGCTTTGGGTGAACTGGGGCCGGGTACTGGCATCACCAGTAGATTTTATTCTCATGATTTTCTACAGCTTTTAACGTTGCTTATGACTTTTTTTCAAAGCTTCCTTAAATTTGGCTTCCGTGAGCTGGCACTGTCTTGGTCCATTTCTCTTCTCCCTCGTTTTTGTTTTTTAAGTGTTTATACTTTTACTCCTAGATTTTATACCTGGTCATATAAATTTTATCACTTTTGTAAATACCTTGTCAGTATTTTGGGGATTTCAGAGAATACAGTCATATCAAGTGCAAATGATGATATTTTTTTGTCTCCTCTTCAAAACCGTATTTCTCTTTGCTGCCCTATTTCCTTGCCATAGACTTAGAACAGTCTTAATAGAGTTGGAAATTTTGAAATTCCAGCATACTTCTGATGTAGTGAGACCCAACGTTCCCTGCAGTGCCCCAGCAATTACCCAGAGGTACAGAGAACCGTAGAAGGTCACAAGGAGTCACTGGACCCCAGTAATGCCATGGTCATCTCCCGCAAATAGCTCAGAGATAGGGGGAAAGTTGGTGAAATCATCATAGAGACTTACCTCCTATTGTTTGAAATTCCTGAGCGTTATTACAGGACATTGCCGAGGGAACCAGAAAAAACCAGTAGCCGGTGGGAAAGAG
>NW_006770652.1:5191032-5205994 GCF_000442215.2 Lipotes vexillifer
AAGACCAGTAGCCGGTAGGAAAGAGTCTCTCCATGAAACTCCAAGTTGGCTCAGCCTCCTCTACAATGAAATTCTGAGTCACAGGCACATGATAGAGGGCGCCCTCCCTCTGTGTGCCAGGCCTCAGGGAAATTCACAGGCTAAACCTCCCACTTGCTCTCTCAAATCAGCTTCCTCTGCCTTGTCTGAACTCTTTAGTGCAGATTTGACCCTTTCCCATCTCTTTGACCACTTTGAAACTGATGCTTTGCTTACTGAGATGCTGTTTGCAGTTGCTCTTTTGCTCTGTGTCCTGCAGTCTGGACCTGAGAATCAAGACCTTCACTTTCCTAGGAAGGGACTGTAGGTAGATCTTGTGCAGAGACATAATCTCAGAGAGTTTTTGTGTTTTCTTAAATTTTTAATATTTTTAACTGAATGAAAAATTCTTTAAATTCTATAGTGCTTCATTGTTTTCATAAATTTCACACATATGATTTCATATAATCCCATAATAACCCTTTTTTTCCACCTACCTCTATACTACCCCTCCCCCTTCCCTCTCCCCACTGATAAATACTAGTTCGTTTTCTGTACCTGTGTCTGCTCCTTTTTTGTTTTATTCACTAGTTTTTTTTTTGTTTTTTGTTTTTTGTTTTTTTGCGGTACACGGGCCTCTCACTGCTGTGGCCTCTCCCATTGCGGAGCACAAGCTCCGGACGCGCAGGCTCAACGGCCATGGCTCACGGGCCCAGCCACTCCGCGGCATGTGGGATCCTCCCGGACCGGGTAATGAACCCGTGTCCCCTGCATCGGCAGGCGGACTCTTAACCACTGTGCCACCAGGGAAGCCCTGTTGTATTTTTTAAAGTTCACATATAAGGGAGATCTTACACAATTTGTCTTTCTCTGTATGACTTATTTTACTTAGTGTAATACCCTCCAGGTCCATCCATGTTGCTGCAAATGGCAAAATTTCATTCTTTTTTATGGCTAATATCCCATTGTATATGTACCATATCTTCTTTATCCATTCATCTGTTGATGGACACTTAGGTTGCTTCCATGTCTTGGCTACTGTAAATCATGCTGCTTATGCAGATTGGGGCACATGTATCTTTTTGAATTAGTGGGTTTTTTATTTTTTAATATTTGATTTAGATTTGAATCTGTATTAATTAAGGATGTTGGTCCCTAGTTACTTTTTCAAAAAGTGTTCTATCATTGTCAGTTTTGCTGGCTTCCTAAAGTGAATTGTACTTTTCATCTTTTTCTATGGCTTGGAGTAATTGTAAAAGTATTTGAATTATGCAGTAGTATGTTGGTGTTTGCACACAACCAGCTTTAGGAGCTGGCTGGGTGGGGTTGGGTATGCCCTAGTTTGTAGGGAGTGAATGCCAATTTCTATATGTAAATACTTCCACCATGGCTGCACCTCAAGGTGGGAAAAGATCCACTGGTGCTAAGAAGCTCTAGTGCACCACAGGGATTATCAGCTCTTAATGATAAGGAATTGTGGAAAAAGCCACTTTCCTTATTGGGATATATATTAGGATATTAGAATATTGTGCCAAAGATTTTCTAGTTGTTCACTACGAAATTTTCCCTTCTCTCCCTGGCACACAGATAATTGTGTAGCCTCCTTTCCCTTAAGTGGACCTAAGACCAGGTTCTGGTCCAGGAAATGTGGACAGAATTAATGTAAGTCACCCCTAAGACTGGCCAATAACAAGCATCATTCTCTTCTTCCAATCCCTTCCTGCCAAGTGCAAAGAGAGGGTCAGCAGAGGACTCTGAACCTCTAGAGACTGGCGAGTCTACATGAAACACTGCTTCAGGGAGTCAACCACACCTGTTCACACTTGATGTAAATGAGAAATAAGCTTCCATGTATTAACGCACACAGGGATTTCTGGACTTTTCTCTTACAGTAGTTAGCTCATACTGATTAATACAAATATAACAACCATGAATTTATTTCAAGTATCTTTCCAGGAAATTGATCTGTTTATGTTTCTACTTCTTCATGGCTGGATTTTGGTGATTTATGGTTTGCTGGAGAGTCATCCATGTTCTCTAGATTTATAAACTTGTTGCCAAAAAACTAAATATTTGCTTTAAATTCTGTTTTCATCTGATTGTGTTTATGTCTCCTTTCTTGTCCCATTTCAATTATATTATTAAACTCTTGTTAATTTTTCTCCTAAGGATTTTATCTATTTTCATTTCATTCTTCATCTATTTCTTTCTTTTCAAAGAAGCTGCCTTCTTGAAAGGCAGGATCCTTGAAAGGATTTCTTGTGTGATTAATGCTTAATGCTATTTTTGTTTTATTTTTTATTAATTTCACCTTTTAACTTTACTAACCTTTTCCTACTGCCTTCTCTCTTTTATATGTTGTTCTCCCTCTAATATCTCAAAAAGAGTACTAAGTACCATTATTGCTACCTTCTCCTGAGGACATTTAATGCTGTACATTTTCTTCTCAGTAAATTTTTAACTTTATCTCTCATAGGTTTTGTCATGGATTTTCACTTTTTATTGCTTTTAGTTAGTTCGTAATTTCAGTTTTTACTTGTTTGGTCTAGGTTTTATTCAGGAACATATGTCTTAGCCTCCAAAATATAGCTTAAAAAAAGTAATTTTTATATTTAACTCAATTCCATGTTATTTTGTTCAGAGAACGTGACCTGTAAAATCTTTATTAAAAAATAATTGAGACCTATGACCAGATTGATTTATTCCCAATTTTGGGGATACATTTGCCCCCTGACACACACTATTTTGTTTATCATATTATATATTGCTGTTGGATTTGTCCATGTCTGAAAAAGCTATAGTAAAAAAATCTCACAAGAATAAATTTTTAAATTAAGTTCTTGAATTTCTAATAATTTTATGTTTTTGGTGCATTTGACTTTATTTCTGGCAAATTTTCTTCTTAAAAAAAAAATTTGCCTTTTATCATAATCTCATGTCTCTTTGCCCTCCCTGAAGTGTTAAATTTTGGAGAAACCAGCAGCCAGATCTGCTTTCTTTTTGTTTGCTTTTGCACATCATTGCATTACTTATCATAGTATTTTTCAGTTCTTCTATATCCCTTAGATTTAAGAGTTTTTGTCTTAAACAATATAAAGCTAGCTTTTGTTTCTTTACTGTATCTTGACTATGTCAAAAGGGCAATTCAGACCAGTAAGATATTTGGTTTATTCCTACTTTATTACTTTAATTTTAGTCTTTATGTCACTTAGATTTTCCTCCTTTTCTTCTTATTTTATTGTTAAAAATCATCATTCATTTCAATTTTTCCATAGTGTTAGAAGTTATATTGTTCTTTTCAATTTTACTAGTAGTTACTTTCTCATCCCTAAAATTCAAAAATACTCTCTAGTATTAAATAAATAACAAGTCATGATAGCCTTGATTTGAAAAAAGATGTCAGTGTGTAGATTGAACACCTCAAAATCAGGGTAATTTTCCTCTACTATTTCTTTTATTATTGCCTCTCCATTTCTGTTCCTTCTATCCTATTTGAACATTTTACTATTTGCATGATTGGCTACTTGGATCTATTCTCATCTATATTTGCTCAGTGACTTATCCTGCTTTTAGTTCACTCACTGAAATTTTTAATACAAAATCAAGAAGTTTATTCTGTAGTAAGGATCTCCTTAAGTGTGCATATTATTGTTATGAATTTTGTGAATTTATCATCTGTCTCATCCACAATTCTCTTTCATCAGAGGCTTCCTAGTCTAGGTATTCTACTTGTGGTTTCTTCTTTTGGATTTTAGATCCCCTTATATGTGTCATTGCTTATCTTTATCTGCTCGTGGTATGCTATATCTGGGGGCTCACACCAAACCAATGGAGTCTATGAAACAGTGACAAACAGACACGTGGAGAAGGACACAGCTCTCTGTGCTCTGGTGAACTGTTGGTGTACCAGCTAGTAAACCAGCAGCCTGTAGTTGAGTCACCAGGGGAAAACTCTCTGGCCCAGTACTTCCAGGGCTAAAGGGTTATAGCTTACAAATTCAGGGATGGGGATAGCTCTGCAGAGGTCTGGGAGATCTAGCAGGTCTTTCTAGGAACACATACTTGGGACTCCATGGATCTCTCTTGAGTATAGAGGGTTCCGATTCTTTTTTTTTTTTTTTTTTAAGATGTTGGGGGTAGGAGTTTATTAATTAATTTATTTATTTTTGCTGTGTTGTGTCTTCGTTTCTGTGTGAGGGCTTTCTCTAGTTGTGGCAAGCGGGGGCCACTCTTCATTGTGGTGCATGGGCCTCTCACCATGGTGGCCTCTCTTGTTGCGGAGCACAGGCTCCAGAAGTGCAGGCTCAGTAGTTGTGGCTCATGGGCCTAGTTGCTCTGCAGCATGTGGGATCCTCCCAGACCAGGGCTCGAACCCATGTCCCCTGCATTAGCAGGCAGATTCTCAACCACTGCGCCACCAGGGAAGCCCCAAGGGATCTGATTCTTATCCCTGTCTTTGGTTCTCAGGCTCCCATCTGGTACAGAAAGGAACAAAGCCCTGTACCCCAGTAGAGATTATGGTCCAGCACATAATCCCACTTTTGGTGCTGCTGTCCCACCAGAGAGGAGGATCAGAATTGGAAGATGAGAGCAGAAAAACAGAATACTTCCTAATATAATTATTCTTTTATCTTTTAATAGTGGAGCTTAGCTCATGTGCACTGTTTCCTTTATTTTCTTTTGTTACATCAACAATTATTTGTTTTCTTTAAAGAAGAAGGGTTATTTAATTAATTAATTAATTTATTTATTTTAATTTCTCCCCTGGGACACATACAACATCTCTTTGATGGGTTTAGGCATTTATAAAAGGCAAGAAGAAACACTGACATCTTCTTTTTCTGTGACCTGCCCTAGAAAAATCCCCAAAGCAATGAATTAATAAGGAATTAGTAAGCTATATGAGATAGAGGAAGAAGAAAATATCAGGAGGACAAACATGATATTTTTAACATGACATCCTACTGTAGATGAGAAGTGTTATTTTAAACTATGTCTATAGTTGCATTTGAGTTTAATGGGTATATATTTAATCCTACATTTTTTCTAATTACAAGGCATCCAATTTTGTTTAAAAATAATTTGTCTGATAATTAGAGGATATGGTCTCTGGAATCCGATTCCTTGTGCTTGTGTTTGGTGTCCATTACTTACTAGCTACGTGACTTGATTAGTTTCCACATTTATAAAATGAGGACATAAACCTCATTGGGGTGGTCCATGAATGAAATAATACAAGCAAGGAACCTAGAACGGTGCTAGAATGGTATCCAACACATAAGAATTTGGGAAATATCATTATTATCATTCTTATTAACAATAGTTACAGCCATTATGTATTCTTAAATCAATGTTTTATTTGGTTTCCATGATTACCTCCAACCTTTTATATAATTTTCTTTTACATTGAGTGTTCCTTTATAATATTGATGGGGAACATATCTTAGATTTACAAAACACTTTTGGTCATAAATCTAGTCCAGTAGAGATCTAACACCAAGTGCCTATAGAAACAAAACAAAACACTCTGCTTTGCAATCTATCTGCTTATTTTTAATGGTATAATTTATCAAGACAGTGGACAATAATAGCGATAAGAATATGTATAAGGCATTATGCTATTCTATTGTTTGTTGGTGACAGGAAAAAGAAAGGCTAATATTCTTCAACAAGGTAATTGTAACCAATTACTGGAACTCCTCAGTAATGTCTAGGTTTCATAGATAGAGACTCTAATGGCTCTAAAATACCTTTATTCATGAAATTTCTGTGGAAAGATAACTTCAACCCAGATTTTCTATTTAAAATACTGTTTTCATAATGTTTTTCAATAACACACGGTTTCTTATGAGCACAGTTATCGCCATATCTGTGGCATTTCTGTTCTTGATTTTGATTCATTTCCTGATCAGCTGGGATGAATAATTAAATAATTTTCTCAGAAAAAGGTCTATATTTTTATGTCTGAATAGGAAAATAGTTTTCTAACACCTTCTACATTTATTATAATTTAGTCATAGAAAAATTAGTTGTAAACTTTTTTTCTTTCTGGAAGCTTGGAAGATTAGTTTTTCTTTTCCTATACATTAAAAAAAAAAAAAAAAAAGAGTGTTTTTCCAAAATTTATCTCTTCCAAAATTTATCTGTATGTGGGATCCACCTCCTTCTCTTCTCCCTAACATTGCCCATTATTTTACATGAAACTCAGGAATCCTTTTAACCTGTATACTCAAATATTTGCCTTATTAAGGACATTTTTCTTATTTACTATATTTCACCAGTTTTTTTTCTATTGTTTTGTTCCTGTCTCTTCTAGAATACCTATAATTCTTAAGGGGAATCTCCCTTTTCTGTCTTTCATATATAACAACTCTCTTATCATTTTCATCTGAGAACTGCAATAGCCCCTATAAATTCATTTTCTCTGAATGTTTTTATCTCTTTGCTGTCCTGACTAAAACCAGGCTGTTCCCTGGGGTCAAGTTCTCCCATGTGTCCTCTGAAGTAAACATTTTTTTTTTCTCTTGCACCCCACATACATCAACACTAGAAAGTGAGAGGATGGTCTCCCTGCTTGCCATTACTTTCAGACAATCCATCTCCCTTTCCACTAAAACAAAAACAAAGCTAAACAAAATCTCCTCTTTGAAACTTGGGCCATCCGGCTACATTAATTCTCTGCTCTACTTTTTTGCTGTATCTATCAACCCTCTATCACTCCCCTGCACTCACCGAAGGGATTAATTCTAGATTCAGACTTTCTAGGAACCTATGTGATGAGTCTTTTTTCTCTTGTTTTCCTACATGATTTTCTTTGAGTCTTTGGCTTTTAACAGTTGGACTCTGATGTATCTAGGAGGGGATCTCTTTGCATTTTTCTACTTTGAGTTCATTGTGCTTTTTAATGCTTAAATTAATGTTTTGCATTGCATTTGAGATGTTTTCAGTCATTATTTCTTGAAATAATTTTTCTGCCTCTTTCTCTCTCATCTCTGTTTCTGGGACATTTAGTACATGTATGTTGGTATGCTTTAGTCCTTCAAAAGCTCCCCATTGCACTTATAATAATGTCCTTTATATTTTATGATGGTCTATGAAGGCCCTGTAGGATTTGGCTCCTGTCTTCATTTTCAACTTTATTTCATGGCAATCTCTCTCTTTCTCTCACATCATGTTCCAGTTACAAGACCTTACAATTGCTTCTAGAGCAACATGTATGAAGGAAGGGAAATGTGCCTAATAGCCTTTGCAGTTGCTTTTATCTGCACCTTAAGTGATATTTTCTTATTCTTTACATGGATCTTTTGTCTTAGCCCTATTATAAAGGTCATTCTCAGAGAGGCCTTTCTTAACAATCTTATAGCTTCTCCCCGTCCAGATATCGTCTACTACAACATTCAATTTATTTCCCTCTTGGTAGATTAAAAATCTGCAAATTCTGTCTATTATTTGTTTACTTGTAATTGTGTACTCTCTCATTAAAATGTAAGCACCATGAGGTTGGAATCAAATCTATCTTATTTATTCTTATATCTCCAGTGTCTATTACAGTGTCTGACATATAATAAATGCTCAAGAAATAAATGTTGTATGAAAAAAATTAATCTGATTATTAACTCTGAATTCTGGGAGATTCTCAAACGTATGTTCTAGCTTACTGATTCAATGAATATTTTAATTTGCTCTTGAAATTGGGATTTCCTTATATTCTGTTTAAAAAAAATATAAACCCTCAGGCCAGTGCTTCTGTATGTGCTGGTGTTTCAATCTATTTGCTTTTATGGATCCTGATCCAATTTCTTCATGTGTATTTTTAGGTCACAAAGAAGATGACTTGTATGTTTTTTTTCCTTACAAAGTTATTATTAGAAATACGGTTTTCTAGGTCATTGTTTTCAACCAATGGTCATCTTCTCCATTCCCCTGGGGCATTTGGCAATGTCCAGAGATATTTTTGGTTGTCACAGCTGGGGAAGGGTGCTGCTGGCACCTAGTGGGTAGGGGCCAGGGATGCTGCTCAACATCCTGTAATGCACAGGGCAGATCCCCAAAACAAAGAATTATCAAGTCTAAAATATCAATAGTGCCTAGGTTGAGAAATTCTGTTCTAGGTAATACAGGGGAGGAAGGAATATGTCAAATAACATTACTGAAACACAGTGAGCAAAATCCAGAAAACAAGAGATTCAACATGAGACACAAATAGATTGAAAGAAAAAAAAGAAAAATAGGAAATGAAGGAGGGAGAGAGAGAAAGAGAGAAAAAATGAGAGATCACACTTATAGATTAAAAAAATCTTAAGAGATATGTCAACCAGTTTCAATGCATAGGGCTTATTTGGATCCTGAGTTGAAGAAACAAATTGTAGACAAACATTTAGGAGACAATTAGGGAAACTGGAACATTGAATATTTGATAATACTAAAGAATTGTTTTCATAATTTAGGTTTAATAGTGATATTTAATTATGTTTTACAAAAGAGCTCTTATATTTTAGACATATGCAGAACTATTTATGAATAAAATGATATGATATTGGGCTTTCCTGGTGGCGCAGTGGTTGAAAGTCCGCCTGCCGATGCAGGGGACACGGGTTCGTGCCCCAGTCTGGGAAGATCCCACATGCCGCGGAGCGGCTGGGCCTGTGAGCCATGGCCGCTGAGCCTGCGCGTCCGGAGCCTGTGCTCCGCAACGGGAGAGGCCACAACAGTGTATCTAAGATTTTCATCAAAATAATCCAGTGGGATTGGGGAAAATCGGCAAAGTGCATAGACAAAACAAGTATTAATCATGGATTAATAATTGTTAAATCTGACTTATTAATACTATCTGTATTAGATTTCTATTGTTGTATAACAGTATTACTACTTAATGGCTTAAAACAATACGTAATTATTACCTCACATTTTCTGTGTGTCAGGAGTCCAGGTTAGATGAGTCTCTTGCTTTGTGCCTCACAAGGTGCAAACAAAATGTCCACCAAGGCTGTGCTCTTATCTGAGATTCAGCTAAGGCAAGGTCTGCTTCCAAGTTTACTCAGGTTGTTGACAGAATTCTGTTCCTTGTGGATTGAGAGATTTGATTTCTTGTTGGCCGTTGGCCAGAGGTCATGCTCAACTCCTTGTTGCCACTTAGTATTCCTATCATGTCAGGTTCCCCAAGATGGCCTCTTACGTCCACAAAGGCCCACAAGAGAAAGCTAGAGTACAAATGAAAGGAGGCTATTGGATCCACCAAATTCTACTGGCAGGAAGTAGGCTAATAAAACTTTGCAACTGTATTCCTGTTCTACCTTTCAAGGAAAATGAAGGATGCCTCAGAGGAAAGAAATGAGAGCCCAGAGGAAGGAGTCACAAGAGCCACAAAGGAATTATTCCTAGGCTTTGAAATTTAATCAAGAAACTCAACAATTAGCCTGACTAAATTTCTGAATTGCTATGGTTCAGTAACTTCTTTGTATCTTCTACTACATCCTATAAAAGGGAATGCCTATAGCCGCTATTCTATTCCTGTCCATCCTTTAAATATTGAGGATGTAGGAGACAGATAACTTGTCTGTTTAGTTTCATAGATCCACAAATCAAGAAGAGTAACGACCAAGAAATCTCATCCATACCTGGACCTGATTAAATGGTGAGGTTCTGAATTTTGAGTAGCTCTTGTAATGAGATGATATTTCAGGGCTCCTTGAGAGAAAGTGACTCTGTTTTGCAGATAGCAAGGACAGAAATAACTGGAGACCAGAGGGCAGTCTGTGGTAGACAGACTCTTAAGGTGGCTCTCCATATCCCCACTCCCTCATGTTCATGCCTTTGTGTGATTCTTCCCTTGAATGTGGACAGGAACTGTAACTTACTTCTAACCAATAAAATATGGCAAAGGTGAGGGATGTATGTGACTACATGTGCATGATTATGGGATTACATTATAGCAGATAGTAGTTCTCATCTTGCTGGGGCCTCTCTCTACTTTTCTCACTTTGTGAAGCAAACAGTCATGTTGCAGAATCTGACACAGATGGAGCAGCAGGTAACCATGAAGAGCTGAGTGTGGACTCCGGCCAAGAGACAGCAAGAAGCTGAAACTTCAGTCCTACAGCCACAAGGAACTGAATCTTGCCAACAACATGGGTGAGTTTAGAAATGGATCTTTCTCCAGCTAAGCCTCAGATAAGAGCACAGCTCTTGACTGATAGCTTGATTGCAATCTTGTGAGGCACTGAAAAGAGGGCCCACCTAAAACATGCCTGGACTCCTAACCCATAGAAACTTTGAGATAATAAGTATGTGTTGGTTCAAGCCACTGAGTTTGTGATAATATTGTTATACAGCAACAAATAACTAATACACTGGTTTTTATTTTTATGTATTTTGAAATATTATCATTATAAATAATTATGTATAATTATATATAATATATAATATTGAAAGTATAATTATAATAAATTATTTTAAAACTTTTTTTTTACTTTTAAGGATCCTTTTTATTTACTTTATGTTGTTGTCTTTTGGTAGGCTTTATTTATTTTCTTAATTTTGTTTGCAAACTCTTTATTGAGAAGAAGTCCCTTCAGGCCTGGGATTTGCTGTCAGAGTAGACAAATGTTCTAAACCAGTTCTCTGCTTCCATCAATGTCTGTTCTAATGAGGAATTAGAACCCCATCCATTCCCATTCCAGCCCACCTCCTGACATTAAGGATGGTTTTCACCACCTGCTCAGTGTGATGCACAGTAGGCATTCACATGTTGGAATGTGCAGCTCTTAAGTAGGTAGGCATTTTCTCTTGCTCAGATTGTCTGGTCCTGTGACTAGGCTAGAGATTCAGATGCAGTTTACAGAGCTCCTTTAAGCAATATAGAACACGAAATACTTCACCCCCAGCACCTGCTATGCCCAGTGTTCTTCCTCTTTATACTCCTTCTTATAATACTTTTTGTTAAGTGACTCAATTATCCTGATACCAATCAGGGTTCTTGGCTTTCCCCAATCAATAGAAATTGGTAAGAGTCCAGTCAAGAAATTCAGGCCAGACTTTATTGGGGCTCCTGAGGTCACAGGAGGGAGTAAAAATGAGTAAGAGTTTCCCTTGCTTGCTCCCCAATGCATGGGATGAGCTTGTTCCTTATATGGGGTGAGGGTAGGGGTGTGTCCTGGGGTTGGGTGGAAGGGGTGGCTTACATGGTTTGCCCACCCCTTTCATGGTGTTGAGTGCAGAGGGCATGCGCAGTGCCCTGCTTTTGCTCCCGACACCCTGTTTTTGCTCCCAGCTCCTCAGAAGTGGCAGTTGAAGGGGTTTTTTTGGTCGTTTTGTATCTTTTTGTCCAGAGTTTGCCCCCAACTGTGCATGCACACAGTTATTTTTAGTCCCTTACAGTTTCTTTGTATTCTGTTCCTAGAGGAAACATCTGTCCAGTTACAAGCACTGCAGCAAAGGGTCCCAGGTCCCAGCCTGTCTCAATCCCAGGATATAAACTTTCTGTAACTGTGCACTCAATTCAATCTCTTGCCATGATGTCCAGGAATGTTAGTCTCTAAATGGAGATAACAAGAAAAAGTTGCTGATTTGGGGGAAGGGCTGAATGGGATGGGAGAGCAGAGAATGACAATGATTTTGCCTGACACACAGTTCCTAAGCATTTGTTGCATGGGCTGTTGTCTCTCTGAGTTGTACACCCTCTCACCCTCTAGGTTGGGGCAAAGTTTTGTTACCTTCTTTGGGGCCCTCTGTTCAGTTCTGATTCAGAGGGTGGAGTATATGTTGTGTAATTTAAGAATATGTATTTCATTCCATTCTCATGGGTGATCCATTCAGTGGAAATTCTCTCCGCACTTTGGGCTAAGGTCTTTTCTTATTTTTTATTTACAGCACTGTCATCATTTTGTCTTTTTGTTTAAACTCATGAATATTTTAATTTAATGAGAAATTTAGAAAAGTTGTATTAGGCATAGTGTCTACTACAATCTTAACTTCTAAATCTTAACCTTTTTTAGTTTGTTTGTTTTAATGAACAGCTATGGAATTGGGAAAGGACACTGACCTTTTAAACACATTTTGTACTGAATCTAGGTTTGTGGCTATCACTATTTTTCTACCTTCTTCTTTTAAAGAAAGGTATGAAGGAAATAGAATTCCCTGAATATTGTGTACCTCATATATGACAGAAATGGCACAAGACATTTTTACATACAATGTTGCATTTAATCTCATTTAAAACCCTGTGAGTAGGTGTTTTTCCATTTAAATGAGGAAACCAAGTTATAGAAAACATAAACCCTTTTTCATAGATGCATATGTTGAAAATGGAATTCAGATCAAAGTCTTTTGACCTCAAGTGGTATAGCCAGGGAATTCAAGACCCAGTTATTTGGACAACCTTGAGTTATTTTATCTGCTTTCATGTTGATCAGATATGGGTACCATCTTGTCCTTTATGTAGTGTGGCTTATGAGTATCCTGGATCTTTGAACTGGGATTATACAAATGGAATGGGCTGGATAAGGCCATGAACTACGTCTGCTGTGCTTCTCAGCCAGTGGCTTATATGAGCATCACTCAGATGAGCACCATGGAACCTGGATACCTTCTATAGTGCCTCCTTCATTTGGACACAGTGAGGCTGTTGGCCAAGTTATCTTTCTCAATGCTGATATATTTTGCCCAATCCAGATTTTGGGACATAGTTGGCTTGGTTGGTTGGAGATGTCCTTCCAACATTCCTGTGTCTAGAAGGGCTCTGCTTCCTCCCTTTGTAGCATGTCCAGTTCCTGTTTTCACATGGACCCTCATTCCCACTCAAACACAGTTGCTTTACCTTCTGAGCCTCAAATCATGAGTCCTTCTACATTCTGTTGTTCTTCTCTTTCAGCAAGTTCTCTCTTAAGGTTTAATACCACTTATATTCTATTAGGATTCTTTAAGTCCCAGTCACTTCCTGTCTTGGCAACCACTTTTCAGTGGTTACTTCTACCTCCTTTTCCAGCCATATTTTAACAAACATTTAAATTGAACCGCATCTTAGCTCTATGGCTTTTTTTTTTTTTTGCCATTTTAAGGAAGAAAATTGTTTCTTAAAATACCAAAGTCTATTAATCTAAAGATTCCCGTAACATCTATATCGAATGACCTAAGTATTTGTACTACTTTTGTGTCAGCATAATTCGCAAGAGGAAAGCATCTCTTATATCAGCTTTTTTAAACAAATTTTTGGTTTTATTTTAATGAGGATTTCAGCCAGCTTTCTTTCTACTCTTGTCCAAGTGAAGGTTATGTCTATAGAACGGTATGGTAGAGACCCTCATTTCTTATTTTTTCCATAGTAAAGACCTCTTCTTTTCTGTGGGTAAAGCTGCAACATAGATCTCCAAGATTCACATTGTATAATTAGAACATGGTAGATCAAAAGCATATAAGTCACCCAATTTTGGGGTCAGTTCTGCCTTGGCCCAGGATAAGGGTCAGTACTTAATATCAAGGACCAAAATCTCCTAATGGTTTACAAAACTGGCTGAGAAGCACAGCAGAGGGTATCAGACCATTCAACTCATTAATACATGGGTTGGTAAACTCTGTAAAGGGTCAGGTAGTAAATATTTTAGGCTTATGGACCATATGATTTCTATTGCAACCACTCAGTTTTGCCATTATCATATGAAAGCAGACATAGACTATATGTAAATGAATAGACTTAACTGTGTTCCGATGAAATTTTTTTTTAATGCAAAATCATATTTGGCCTGTGAGCCATGGTTTGCCAACCCCTGTACTAATGCTTGGACAACTGGAACATAGAAGCTGTTCTGAAGTGAACTTTCAAAAGAACTAAAGAAAACAATCAAAGTCAAAGATGTATATGCCCGTCACTAAAGCCCAAGGCTCAAAGCATGCATCCTGGCTCCATCAAATGCCTCTTAGCATATTTGGTTGTAATTGCTTTTAATTGTGTTCTGTTTTGTCTGCAAATTCCATTCCCTGTATTCTTTTTCTCAAAATTCATTGCTCATTGCACCAGATTTGGGGTCATGATGGGAGGCACCAGTAATAACACCCCTTTTTGCCTATCCAAGTTCTGAACCAACTGAGAAATAAAACAAGGAAGTTGACATGTGGATACCGACATTTTACATTTATAATTATGAAAAGCCAGATTGGAGGCTGTGGCCTGTAACTGCAGGTAAGTGAGTTTCCTAGTATGGAGTTCCAGACTCAGACATTCTTATCAGCCTAGAACTCCTGCTCCCTGCAGGTAGCTTGCATTCAAGGAAATGGAAGAGGGAAGGGCTCTGCTTACTTTTTCTGTTCACATTTACCATCCAGGTAAGTAATTCCACCTGGCCTGGGCAGGTGTAAGAGAGGGAGCCAAGAAAGTCTAGAAATGCTGTGCTAATTTCCTCCCAAGTGGAAGAAGTATTCCCCACTTATAACGTCAATTCAAGCCATGAGTTCAAAAAGACTCTTTTGGGATAAACAACAAAGTCCTACTGTAAAGCACAGGGAATTCTATTCAATATCCTGGGATAAACCATAATGGATAAGAATATTAAAAAGAATGTGTCTATGTATATAACTGAGTCACTTTGCCATACAGCAGAAATGAACACAACATTGTAAATCAACTATACTTCAATAAAAAAAAAGTTTTTTGAAAAGAAATAAGGGACTTCTGTGTTGAGATGAATAAGGCAACTGATGATACAATAACAGATGGAGAAAGCCAGCAGGATTTTTAGGCTGAATGACATCCACAGAACTATTTTAAGTTGTCATGTTTTAAATAGTGGTCCTGTTCTGTTGCTCCCCAAAGTATGTGGGAAAGTCAAGAACATTCTGAAAATAATTTGTTTGATGAAGTTCCAGGTTTCTTATCATTATAATCATTTCTTCTGCAATAACCCAAAAGCCTTGAGGGCAACTCTTATTGGTCTGCATCAACCCTTTCTCTTTC
>NW_006770652.1:5206004-5232738 GCF_000442215.2 Lipotes vexillifer
CACAGTGATGGTCAACTAGAAGTCCTTAATAAATATTGTTTAAATAAATGAATAAATACAACCTCCTGAGGTCTTTAGTTCCTACCCTCATCATCTTGTTTGAAGAGTTAGTAGTAAGTTTCCCATTCACAGTATCTGCCAGTCTCTTTAAAGACCGTGCTCTTCAGCAGATAGAAATTCAGATTCATCTTACTATCTTGCTTTTCTGATTGTTCTTGAGAGAAAAAGATGGAAAAGTAACACCCATACCCAATGCATAGAATATAGCAGGAGTTGATGAATATACCTGAAGTCTGATGATAATTTTTGTATTAAAGAGGCATCTACTAATTTGTTGCTACTTCATATTTGGAAATTGATGTTGTCTCCGAGGCCTTCAATGAGCTCAGGAAAATATAGAGGCTCCTTTAAAAAGGGAAAATGAAATTAAAAAATGTTTCATATTTTCCTTGGTCTGTTGCTTAAGAAGTTTACTGTAGGAAATGTAAATAGACCACAGGAAGCTTTAGAAACTCAGCTCTTTGATTGGAAAAATAGAAATTCTGTTTTTTACGGAAATAAAGTAATTCTATGAAAATACAAAATGCAGTTGGTTATCATTTAAAAAGGGTTAGTCTTTTGGATTATGGTTTCTTTGATATAGTACAACTTTGGCACGGGGCTTTCCAAGTATATTTCTGAAAGCAAAATAAATGGAAAACTGTTTTCTCTGTTCATTAATGTCTTGCTCTGTTCTATTTGTGGAATGCCAAGAGAAGGAGCACACAGAGTTTCTCTGGATCCCTTTCAGAGAGAGAAGAATGAATGGGGTAAGGGAGTTGACCCTGAAAGAAAAGAATCACTCAATCTGAAGAAAGAATGCTTCCCCAGACTTAGAGCACACGTAGATCCTCCAATTGTGAGAAGTAATGCTTTTCCTAGATCTTCAAATCCCATTCCCCTTGAGTGAAAAGAATCCAAAGAACGTGGAGAGTGGAGAAGATTTTTGTTTGTTTATTTGTTTACTAACTATAAAGTCCTCAAGACCCTCAGGCTTATAAATTTTTCTTTTTGGATGATTCTTTTCGTTTCCTTCCCAAAGACACATTTCTTTTCCTCTCTTCTCCATTTGCCTTGAACTTTTTTTTTTGGGGGGGGGGGGGGGGTTGTTTTTGCTAAAAATAGGATGCTTTCTTGTATGATTGGTTGTTGGTGAATTAAGAAAGTCAGCCCAGTATTAAGGTTCCCCTGCATCGGCAGGCGGACTCTCAACCACTGTGCCACCAGGGAAGCCCTACCTTGAACTTTTATATGCTCTCTTGGTGAAATTCAACTTAACTCCTTTTCTTTCTTTGAATAAACTTTAGTGTGAAAATTTAATATCCTGAAGAAGATATTTTTTAATAGGTACTCATTTTTTAATCAATATTTTTTGATCAATGACTACACGCCAGGGCCTGGGGAAACAGTGGAGAATAAGTCAAACATCCCCTCTGTCCATATGGGGCTTAACTGGCTTTCTGGAGCCTCTAAAGCAGAGATCAGCAAACTACAAGCTCACAGGGCAAATCTAGCCCATTGCCTGATTCTGGAAATAAAGTTTTATTGGGACAGAGTCATGTTCATTCCATTACATATTGTCTATGGCTGCTACCATAGCAGAGCTGAGTAGTTGCAACTCAACCATTAGGTTGGCAAAGCCTAAAGTATTTACCCCTTGGTACTTTACCAAAAATGTTTGTCAACTGCTGCTCAGGAAGGAAAGCTATTTCCTGTAATACTAGGGCTAAAGAAAGAGACAGCCAGTGAAGGATTCCTGTGGAAGGACATGTCAAAGCTTACTAGTCGACTCCCAATATTCATTTTGTACTTCTTTCTTTGAAGAATAGATCTAATTTTCAGCTGTGCAGGTATCACCTGGAATATAGACTGCTTTTCCTAGTCTCTTTTGCAGATGGAGATGGCATTGTAATTAAGTTCTGGCCAATGGGATGTAAGCAAAAGTGTTATGCGAACTTTCTGGAAGTGTCCATAAAAGACAGAATGGATTCTTCTTTAGCCCTTTCTTCTTCCTGCCAGTTGCCATGCAGCCATCTGGGACCATGGAGCCTAGGAATAGTGAAATGGCAAGAGAAAGGACTGATTATGGGGCCACTCATGCTAATTTTGGACTACCTTCCTCTGAATTTTATTAATGTGAAGGAGAAATAAACTTGTATTTTGGTTAAGCCACTGCTATCTTGGCTTTTCTGTCAAGTGTAACTAAACTCTAGAAGAATTTTTATCTAATATCCATTTTTTACTCCCCCCTCTGTGGTATGAACCTTTGGTAATTGTTTCTAACTTTTTCTTGAAGTGTAGTAACATATAGAGAAGTATATATGGCATGAATATACAGTTCAGTGAATTTTTACAAACTGAACACAGATGCATAACTAGCAGCCAGATAATAAAGAGAATAATACCAGTACTGCAACCAAAATGCCCCCCCAACTTCCCTTCCAATAGCTATGCCCACTCAGGAATAACCACTCTCCTGACTTCTAATTGCACTGATTACTTTTTACTGTCTTTGTTTATTATACAAATGGGTTCGCACAATAAGTACTCTTTTATGTCTGGCTTCTTTTGCTCAACATTATGTTTGTGAATTTTATCCACATGGTAGAATATAAGCATGGTAATTCATCCTTACTGCTATATACTATTTCATTATGAATATACCACAACTTGTTCATCCATTCTACATTGGATGGACATTTGAGTATCTTCTCATTTCTGACTACTACAAACAGTTCTACTATAAACATTTTAGGACACGTGTTTTGGTGAACACATATACAGTTCTTTTGGTGAAGACATATCCCCACTTTTCTAAAGTTTGCTTTATACCACTTTGCTTTTGTGAAAGATCTCCACTGGCATCTGTTTTTGCCAACTGAAGGAAATCCAAAGAGGATTTTTGCTTTTAAAAAAAAAAGCAGAAAGAGAAAACTATAGTTAATATCCTGTAATAACCTATAATGGAAAAGAATCTGAAAAAGAATATATGTGTGTGTGTGTGTATGTATAACTAAATCACTTTGCTGTACACCTGAAACTAAAAAAACATTGCAGATCAACTATACTTCAATAAAAAAGTGAAAAGAGTGTTCAGCATTCGTTTTACAGTGAAATGTTATAGAGGCAACATGCACCCTTAGCAGTGAGAATAGCACTTTCCCTGGGAAACACACTTAACATCTCAGCATTGTGTTTGAACCGTGTCTGTATCTGTGGTTTATCTTGATTTATTTTGTGCATCCATTAGCAAGATGTGTCCTAAGGTAATTGCTTCTTCTCTTTATGCCATCTCAGTTTATGAAAGTTTTCATAGGAATGCTCTACTTTCATGTAGAGGGGGGAACCTGTACCCATTTCTATTTGTTATATACCTAGGAATGGAATTGCTGGATCAAAAGGTATGCATAGGTTCAACTATGATAAATACTGTTAACAGTTTTCCAAAATGACTGAACCATGTTACATTTCCACCAACCATGTGTGAAAGTTTTTATTGCTCTAAGTGCTTGCTAACACTTAAGATTTTTCTTATTTTTCATTTCAACAATTTTGGTGTGTATGTAGTAGTACTGCATTGAGTTTTTATTTTCACCTTTCTCGTGACTTATAGTATCAGTTACCTATTGCCTCAATAATGCTGCATAATAAGCAACCACAAAATGTCAGTGGCGTTCCACAATAAGCATGTGCCAATCCCAAGAATGGAGTCAGCTAGGGACTGGTTTGGCAGCTCTGCTGTTCTTGGCTGGCATTGTTCACATGCCTGGTGATGTCAGTCGACTGATTGGCTGAAGCTGGAGTGATTGGGGTTACTGATCTCTACTCATCTCTCATTCTCCAGCAGGCTAGCCCCAGTCTCCTCATGGAAAAGGAACAGGTGCAAAAGCAAACAAGTCCAGTTGTGCAAGTGCTTTTCTGACCTTTGTTTGCATGACATTTGCTAATATCCCACTGGTCAAAGTGAATCACACAGCCTAGCTTAGATTCAGCGTCAGTCAGTACTACAGAGTAACACGATAGACGGCATGGAGACAGGGATGGAAGAAGTGATACATTTTTGTGATCTATCACACCGATGAAGTTAACTATCCTTCAGATGGTTACTGGCCATTTAGGTATCTTCTTTTATGATGTAGCTGCTTAAGTCATTCCCATTTTTCTCTTAAGTTGCCAGTCTTCTTCTCATTGATTTGTGGACCCCTCTATGAGCTGTCTATTTCTCCCTCAATGATGTCTTCTGAAAAAAAATAGAACTTCTTAATTTCAATTTAGTCAATTTATCGAATTTTTTATGTTTAATGCTTTTTGTGTTTATTTAAAAAGTCTTGCCTACTCCAAAGTCATAAAGGTGTTTACTTATGTTTTTCTCTAATATCTTTTTAATTTTATCTCTCATATGTAAATCGTAACTTGTTTGGAATTTATATTTGTGAATAGATCGAGATAGGAGTAAAAACATTTTATTCCTTTATGGTTATCTAATTAACCAGGTAGAACTTATTGAAAAGTTCATCCGTTTCTTAGCTGTGTTGCAGTCTCACCTTTGTCATAAGTCAGATGTCCATGTATGTGTCAGTCTGTTTCTGCAATCTCTTTGATATAATTTTGAAATACCATAGCCTAGTGTGGACCATGCTTTGGGAGTTAATATCCAGTCCTGTTTCTGTGCCTAGAGAGATGTGATAAACATCAAGTTGGTTGAGCCTGTCGACTCTCATGTGAAGTGATTTTTTAGTGCAGGATTTAGGTTTGAGCAGTGCAAAAGTTTGTTTCATACACTTATTGACTGACTAGGGATAAGAATAAACATGTCATGAGGAAACTTTTTTTTTTCTGGCTCAGTACATTGAGCAAACTATTTCTGAAGTGTTTGTAGCTCACAAGTTTTCTTTCAGTCTAATCCACAAAGCTTCAGGTATGACATCTATTCCTAGGGTAACAGCTTATGTCTATTATGGCTTTGATGGTTTTCACACTAGGATTTTTGTAGGCACCAGCAGTAGAAGATTTGCTTCCTTTCCCTCTGCCCAAGGAGAATTACATAATAGAATGATTATTATTTTGTACAAAAACAAGAACTTTCTTATTTATAGAATAGTAAGAAACATGGGCTCTAAATTTCTTGATGGAGAATCAGGGATAGAGAATGACACTCCAAATTTTCCAGACCATTTGAAATTGCAACCTAATGGGCCAGAAAGGGAAATTTTCATCATGATATGCCTGAATTAATCTGATTCTCATTCAGGCCAAAATGCAAAACGTTTTGTTACTCTATATTGTCTGCCAGGAGTGAGTGTATGTCAGAGATGGTACAGTATAAGTCTATATAAATACCAGTTTTTAAAACGTCATCTGGTTAGGTTTTGGGGGCTATTTTATTAGAGAAAGAAATGGTTAAAAATGCAGGTGCCTGATTTACCGTTGTAAACGAGTAAATAAATTTTCAGGAAGAAGAGCTGGTATAGTCTTAAAGATCCCAGTCTAATTCACCTGGAATATATTTTCCTTGCTGTAATTTCTCAGGTTTGCTCTTTGTATATAAATATAAGGATGATATGTTTAAAATATTTTAATAGACCCAGAAAGATAGATTTAATTTACTTCTAGTGCAGTGAGGAACTGTGAAAACTGAAAAGGAGGCGGTATTCAAAGCTGAGTACAACTTAGAAAATGACATTTTCTTCATATAATTTTCTCTTTGTACCTCAATACAAAGAAAGAGAGGGGAAAGCTATTTATCTGGTAGCTTAGTGTTTGTCTTCTTTATCCATAGAGGAAGAGACACTCCTTTATCATCATAATTATTTAGTCACTACACTCAGTGGGTGTTGTTCAGTGGTCATTGTCAATCAGCAAATAAATGAATTCTGCCTTGGATTATTTCTTAAAAATTTTATACGTTTATGTTGCATCTGTCTCACTTGGTTATCAGCTTTCAGGAGATAAAAACTGTATCTTCATCTCTTTTGAATTCTCTTCTATGTTCAACATGTTACTGAGCAGAGAGCAGATACTCAGAATCTATTTTAAAAGATAGAATTTCAATAAGCAACATTAAAAAATCCTAGTGTTCTTTCCACTTTCCAAGCTATATTTGTATTCAATATCTAGAGAAGAGAGGTATAATATAATGAAAAATTATGAAGACTTAGATTAGGACTGTAGGAAGCAGCATTAGAGGCTGGATAGTCATTAGAGGAGACAAAATAATTAGTAAAACAATAAGAAGGGAAACTGGAAACTATAGTTTAGAATCAAAGGAAGAAAAGAGTTTCAGAAAGAAAAGAGTAGTCAATGATGTCAATGTCGCAGAGAGGTCAAGTTGAGGGAAGCTCGAAACAAATCTTGAAATTTGGTAAATAGAAGGTCACTTGTGACTTCATGGAAAGCCATTTCGATAGAATGGCCAACAGTTGTGAGGTCAGCAGTGGTGAGCTGAGGAGTGGATAAGAGAGGCATGGGGAAACATGAGTGAGGACGTTCTCTCAGGAAGTTTTAAGCGTTTTGAAGAACAATTAGTGTTGCAGGAGTTCAGAGAAGGAAAAGAGCAAGGCAACTTCACGGAGAAGTTGTCACGAGGGGAAGGGAAATTCATGACTCATTTGGGAAAAGAACAAAAATAATGGTTTGAGCTAAAAATGGCACACAGAGGGATGGCCATCAGGAAAGTGAAAGAGGAGAAATATACCAGAAAATCTTCATGATAGAAGCCACGTGACATGATAAATTGTTGAGTACAGAAGGTTGGGGGAGTGGGTGATTTGGAAATTTCAAGCTTGAGTTATTAACAATACAGTGGTTCCATGAACAGAAACAAGGCACTTTGAAGAATAAGTAGATTTTGCAGGAGCCAGAGAATGAGTTTACTTGAAAAGTTACTGAACATGAGGTGCAAATGGAACCTCTTGGTGCGACAGTGAAGATGGTAGTTGGAAGTGTAGGCTAGAGGAGCGATTTTACACCATCCGGTCATTGCATCACCATGCTTGATTTCCCAGAGTTTGACATGTACAACCTCTTTAATTCATAACGTAACATCATTCTTATTGCTACTGTTTATCGGCTGAGTCCAAAGCACATTTTCTAGTCTACATCGCTAATAGTCTTTATTGATAGTTCATCTGACAATCATTTACTACACAAAAGGACCTCTTCTCTTGTGGCATCATGCATGAAAAGCACTTGATATGGTGCTTAGTCACAACAAATACTTGATTAAATGTCATGTCCCCTGACTGCAAGACCCTCATTAGCCCCTTCCTCCCATGAAATCCTACTTACTCTTTGTATCAGTTTTCCATTGCTGTTGTAACAAACTACCACAAATTTAGGGGCTTAACACAATAAAATTTATTTTCTTATAGTTCTGGAGGTCAGAAGTCCAAGACAGGTCTTGCTGGACTAAAATTAAGGTGTCAGCTAAAATCAGAGCTGCATTCCTTTCTGAAGGGGAGAATCTGTTTCCTTACATTTTCCAGCTGCCAGAGGCTTCCCACATTCCTTGTCCTGTAGTCCCCTTCCATCATTAAATCCAGCCATATGAGTCTTTCTTATATCACATCACTCTGATACTGACTCTTCTTCTGCTTCCTGCTTCCACATTTAAGGATCCTTGTGATTCCATTGGGTTTACTCAGATAATCGAAGATAATCTCCCCATTTCAGGTCAGCTGATTATCAATCTTAATTGCATCTTTACTCTTAATTCTCCTTGTCCAGATAACACATTCAACTCACAGATTCTTGGGATTAGGGTGTAGGTATCTTTGGGAGGCATTATACTACCTACCACACCTGTAAATGTCACATGTATCACTTATTCTGTAAAGCATAGGATGACTCCCCAAAATAAAGTGAATCATGTTTGTTCAGTATTTCTTCCACACATCGTGGTTACCTCTTATTACAGCTTTTAGCAAATTGTGCTGTGATTATTTATGTAATAGTCTGACATCTTCACTCCAGGGAAGCAAGGGCTTAGTATTTGGCAAAGAGCAAGCTCTGAATGAAAAACTGGTGAATTAACAAATGTGGAGGAGGTAGGTGGAATCTTGGTAGGGTTCTATTAGCAGGACAAAGGGTTTATGCTAGGGATGTGGATTTCAGGGCCATTTGTGATAGGATAGGGGTAGATGAATGAAAGTCAGAGAAATCCATGCATTTAGAGACAAGGCTGAGCAGTCGTTCTCAATGAAATGGGTACAATCAACTAACAACAGGCAATGACTAGAAGCTGTGTCACTTTATCTCCCACTATATTGCAATTTAGGGATAACTTGTTTATGAACTCTTATGTCATTAGGAAGGGAGCCTAAAATGAAAGGAAGGCTGTATGTAGTAACATGTCATAAAGAGATGCCATAATGACACAAAATCTGAAAAACCAGTAAGTGTTCTCTTTTTTTTTAGGTATAGAAAACTAACACAAACAAATAATAATAACAATAAAAAAAGAACCATCCTTGTTTATCCATCACTCTCCTGCAAGAGTGGTGCTTTGATTTAAGTGATCAGGGTAGCTCTATTTCTTTCTTAGTCTGAACTATCCCTTGGGTGGAGGTCAACGTGTTGTATGAGTGTGACGCATATTTCCTTCAGGCAACAATCGACTTCCTTTTTCCAATTCTGTGCTCCCCACACACACGCTGATAAATAGTCTAGCCTCCCTAGAGGAACCACTCAACAGGAAGGGCGTGCCTGGTTCACGTCTGACCAGTCCTGTTCCCAGGCCTGGTGGTGGTTGGCCACTGCAAATTAATAAACTGTGCCTTAGTTTATAACTGTCTTTGTGTGTGTTATTAGAATGAATCAATTTTCCAGGGTCTAGTCAGGAGTCTAATAACTATAATGGATCTCAAAACATGTGGAAGACCGGCCCTTGATCACAGCCAGCCCAGGAGGATGTAAACTTCTCCGAAGCCTGTCTGAGCACTCTGGCTGTGAGTGCTACTGTGATGGTTCATTTTGACTCATCCACCTCCTCAGCTTATGTGATGGTGTGCTTCTGTGCAGTGGGGAATAGGGTAGTCATTGGAGCTTTTTAAATAACTAGGGGAATAAGATGGTGAAAAAGGAGCTTTAGAGAGATTAATCTGACATTGCTGTGCACAATCGATTAAAGGGTAACGAAAGACGAAAGGTAGTCGGTGAGGGGGCCGTAAAAATGCTGCCTGGGTAGGTGAGGGTCTGCAGCAGGAAATGAGCGATGGGGGAGTTTTGTCAAGACATGGTGAAGGAAGAAACTGACCACTACCATGGATACGGGTCTGAAGAGGAAGCAGCAACCCAAGATGAGTCTGATTTTGATTATGGACACCAGAGTGAGGCTAATCTGAGAGAACCTGTACTTAAGAGATATTTAACACAACTTTTGGTGGTCCCTGAATTAAAGGTGTGAAATAATTTCAATATAACTTTCTTTTTTGAAAAAACAAAAGTCAAGTGATTTTTTTCCAAAACATTTGTTAGTATCAACTTATATAAAAGATTAGCACCCAGACATATTTTTGAACTACAAGAACAGTTTCATTGTTTCAAAACCTTAGCTCTCATTGCTTTTCTGTTATTTAGTAATGACTGATAAATTAGTTCAGGAAGTAAGTATAAAGTAAAATTATTCTCTGAAATATAATGCTCAATTAGCAGAAAATGATAAAGGCAGTTTAAAAATTCAATTGCCTACCAGTAAAGACCAACTTTATGTGATGGGTAGGTACCAAGTCTCTTCCTAAATTATTCTAACTGCCTAGAAATGTAAGAAATATTTTGCAAAGTTACCTGGAATTCTAACCAATACCTAGGAAGCATGACTTGTGGGTGAAATCTGAGCAGGTTTTTAGAGCCCTTCATGGTACCAAGCTACACAACATCTTCAGGAGACTTGCATTTCATTTACACTCAAGGTCATATTAAATTTTGCGTAAACCCTCGTTGGCTGGGTTCCATATCCAATACTCCTTTCAAAAGTCATATCAAAGCAAAAGTAAAGCAAAGATAAATAAATAAAATTCATAAAGAACAAAAGCCTCACTGTCTGGTCTGGTAAATTTACCTGACTCTGTTCTCTCTCTCTTTCACACACATACACACTTTAAAAAAAATCCTTAATTGAAAAATTAAGCCTCCAGGAGCCAAAACATACACTGCAAAGCTAAAGATGTTTGGGCATTGGCATCTCCAAGAGCCTGGCACTTGTGACTGCTGTAGCTAGTTTTCGCACTGTGAAACCGCTTTTGATTTACTGCTGTCATAAAACAGAAATAGGTGTGATGTTAGGATGATGTGCGATTTGTTCTTAACTCAAAGGACTCTGGTGGCCTCTTAAATTTATTATAACAGCTCATATTAGGAAAATGGAGCTACCTTGACAGACTTATTCCTTCAGGTCCCACAGAAATTGTGGGGATTTCCCTCCTGTGTGTGGGGTTTGAGGAAATGGTGAGAAAGGAGAGATGGGAAGGGGGGAGAATTTGATGGCACTTGGCCATTTGATGTCCTTGCATTCAAATAATCAACTTAGAGTTGGAGGTGTTGAGTATTAAGCTTAGGTTTCTCCATGGACGATTAAAAGCATTTCTAAAAAATCATTTAGGTTCCCATTTTACTTGCTCGTCTTTACATTTTTCACTCCAGTGTGAGGGTCCCCATGGGGCAGGTTTCCTGCCAATGCTTAACAACATCCATGCTGGCTCATGGCAGCTTGATGGGGCATCAGGGAAAGAATAACTCAAGTGGGCTGCCCAAGACCTCAGCATGAGTGAGTAATCGTAAAGGCTCCCCACCACGTGTGTTAATACTTGGACATATAGAACTGAATGCCAACAGTTTACCTCTCCCAAAAGCACTCAGATCTGAGCATGGAGGCTAAGGATAACACCACACCAGCCTGGACTCGAGAAAGGAATGTATATGTTATCTGTTTTAAATCACGTGTCAAAATTGAGTTTTTCTTGAGCTCTCTTCTTTGGGGAAAAAAAATATATAGAAGAGCTTTTGGTATCAACTGCTTTGCCTTGGCACTGAGTAGCAGCTATGAACACTGAGATGGGGTACCCATACCAGAATGGCAAGCACATCCATTATTACTCAAAAACAAAGCATTTGGTGATGAAAGATTGGGCAGGAGTTCTCATTCTGCTGTTCTAATCCTCAGAAATCCTCGAAACTTCTCTAAATTTCAGGTTTCTCACTGACAAAGGAGAATATAATCTTTGTCTACCTAAAAGATTTACAAGCTTCACCAAGAGTGAAGCTTGTCTTTGTTAGAGGTAGGGGTGTGTGTGTGTGTGTGTGTGTGTGTGTGTGTTAGGGGTGGAGAAGAGGTTTTGCCTTGTGTAAAGTAGAGTGGACTTAGTGAAGTTGGAAAGGGACACCATGCTCCCATGCCCACTGCAGCGCCAAGTCAACACCCACGGTAAAATCTAGCCCTTGCTGGAGTATTAACTATCATCGGAGGAGGCAGAAGCGTTAAATCCCTTGGCAAGACTGCTATGAATAAGCAATTGCTTATGGTCTTACCCCACAGATTCCCCTGTGAAAGTTAAACTGTAGGAAAGAGATAACTGTGGTGCTTCCACTTTTCCTCCCAAAGTCCTTCCATTGGTTAGTGTGCCAAGAGAAAGGATACTGCTCCTGGGAAGCCATTATAATGATCCTGGGTAGGCTGACCTCCTTCTATACACTTTGGAGGTGATGTTCCATGATGGCTGCACAAAGCCCTCTGCAACCTTGATCACCGACACTCAAGATCAAATGGCTTACCTAGGCTTAGTTTCATGGAAATTGCACTGTATCAGGAGTCAGTATAAACCACTTCTAGTCCTGATTTTCACTAACTCTGAGCAAATCACTTAACCTCTCTGAGCCTGTTTCCTAGTTTACAAGATGTCATGGGTCAGGGCCAGGGGAGCTGGATGAGGGAGTGGACTAAGTGTTTAAGTTTCTTCTCAGTTCAGACATTCCTGATAGTGATGTCCTAAGGCAAGGTCATCAGATGGAACAGCTAGAACATGCTTTGTCTAGTAGGTGGGGAATAACAGAAATAGCTACCAATCATTTAACTCTTTCTATGTGTAAGGAACTTTTCTAAGCAACTTACATACATTATCTCATTTCCTCCTTACAACAATCCTATGAAATAGGTGTCACTGTTATACATAATTGATGGATGAGGAAATCAATGTATAGAGAAAGACTGATTTTCCCAAATAATACTTCTGGGAAGTAGTAGATGCAACATTTGAGCCTATGTTGTTTATCTTCATGTTCTTTAGCTTCAAATTATAGTGGCTTTTTGCAACATTATTTTTAGAAGAATTTGAAAGCCTCAATAGGAATGAATTCCATGTTTGATTGTTGATGTTTGTTAAAGGCTTGGAAGTGTGGAGTATGGGCACTTATGCTGAGTGCCTGCTGATCCTAGTTATAGCTTGAATCCTCAAGCATTCCTGAATTATCAAGTCCAGAGGAATATTCACATTTTAATACAATGCCTAGATACTTTAACTAAGACCTTTAGCAGGATAGGACATACTGGGGGCAGATGCAACCATGTCTGTCATTGAAAAGACAGAGACATGTAGCATAAGCCTCTCCCCACCAGAGATCAGTAACTTCAACACTTATTCTCCTACCCCTCATCTCCTTGTTTGCTGTCTCCAGAATTTCATAAGTCTTTGCAAGAAATCCAAAGCAATTCCTCTACAGAAAAAAAAGATGGGACCTTCTGCTTTAATGCAAACACACAGTGGGATTCATGTTGGATGTCCCAGATGGTAGGGAGGAACGTGCAGGTGTGAAAATGTCTCCTAGGCAGTCCAGCCTTGATGCCTTGCATTTCCACATGACCTGGATTTACATATGGAGAAAGAACATATCTTGTTTACTGTTCTCAGATGGTTTGGATATTTTCTTCAATGGGTAGAAAGATATACTTCTCATATTGCTGATAGAACTCAATTCATCTTAGAGATTTAGCCTAAGTTTAGTCTTGAATCAGCTGTCATTTTGGAGTAAATGTAAATGTACGTATAGAGGAGAAAAATGAGTATATTTTAAACACTTTTAAACAGACAAAATTATTAAATAACAGGAGCTGGAATTTGATTAGTTATATAGAAGGTCAGTTTTATCAGGAAATACCTTTAAGGCTAATAAAAGTACTAGCATGAACTGAGGGGAACTCTATTTTGGTGGCCATCCATCTTTTTCTTCAATTTGTTTCTTTTTTTCCAGGGTACCTGGTCCAGACCTCTCATAGCACTAACTATATTGTGCAGTTTATGTACACGTCTGCTCTATTACACCCAGAGTCTCTCAAGGGCAAGGAATGTCTCTAATTCATCTTGAGGTTCCCGAGTCCAGCACAATGCCTTGCACGTAAAAAGTATCTTTGTCAACAACTACTGTAAAAATGCTCTGTAACCAGCCACGCTAAGACTCATCATCACACAAAACTTAGCATTTATACTCTAGAGCATGGTTCTGAGGTTAACTGTGGATCAGAAGATGTAGGTTCTGCTCAGCTGGGAGATTCTAATCAAGCTGTTGGCTTGGCTCCTTGCTGTAGGCTATGCTCTAGTCTATCCCTAGAACCCAGGTTGAAGGGACAGCAACTAATCAGAAGGAAGTATTTCCCATGGCAGAGGCAGTAGCACAAGAGCATAAACTTAACTGCACACCTACACTTCAAATATTTCATTATGTCATATCCATTAGTATTTAATTGGCCAAAGCAAATCACATGATCAAGCTCGACCTTCATTGAGTGGCAAAATATACTCCACATCTAGTGGAAGAAACTTCAAAGCCACATGGCAAAAGACATGGATGCAGGATAGAGTGAAAAACTAGAAATACGAATGCAGTCTACCATCCTAGGTACTCAGTGGAAGCTTAGAGAATTAATGAGTTCGTGTTCCTACCCTGTTTTTTCATACTTTTTTGAGTTCCTAACTAATGACTACATCAAATGCTGTAGCGGTTTTCTCAGAATAGTATTAGTGGTTGGTAAATATTAAATAATTGGATGCCTAGAAATTATTCCCATGTGATCTGAACTAGAGGGATTCACTAAGGTATAGCTGGTGCTCTGCAAATACTCTTTCTGGCAGTGTATAGCATTTCTTTTCATGATCCAGGCCTGAGCCAAAGGAAAACAAAAAAGAATCAAAAATGGGAAAAAAATTATAGAAATGCCCTCTAGTATTTGAGCTCATACATGTGGGGTCTATTGTATTTAGTTCTTTTATTTGAAGACTGGTTTGAACCAGTCAGTTTAACTCATCTATCCCCAACCCACGCAGAACTAATAGAACTTTCTTTGTAAGACAGTGGAAGCCTATAGCATGTGCAGCTAGAACTCTAACAGCAAAGCCCCCCCCCCCGCCCCCACCAGGAAGTTGCTGCCCTGCTGGGACCCTAAGCTTCCTTCCAGAACCATTGAATGACTTCTGCCACGTCTCTATGAGGTCGACACACCTGCTTTGAATATCAATTTTCCTGTGCCTCTGGATTTCCAGGTGGTGATTTTTATTGCTTTCCAAAGTATGAAATTTGAACTTAGCTTTTCCCTGATGTCAGATTAGCAAAAGCACCTGAACAGTGAGCTTTTAAAATAAAGTGGCTATTTCTGGTGGTTACCTCATATTTTAAGAGCCCATTAGAACTATATGGAGAGTTTGCTAAAAAGCAAGAAGAAAAGTGTTGAACATTTAAAGTTTCAACTGGTCATCTCTCTGCTAAAATATTAGGTGTGGGCTGGCTTACATACTTTTTTAATGTTACAAACCACACATCTGAAGATGGAATAATAAGCTGCAGTGGCTAGAGATGGAGATTCCTTGTTTATTGTCAAAGGCACTTAAGATCTTTTATGTTGGGGGAGGGGTATGGAGAAAAACAGTCCTGGATGGCACAGGACTCTGCTGGTGGCTTCAGTGTGAGGTCATTTTACACTGTAAGTCACAGAGCACAATCTGATCCTTATAAACTCATAACCTATTTTTACCAAACCAATTAGTAACAAACAAAACACCCCACCAGTTGTGACTTTACATGGTACTTCATTTTACAATACCAAGGCTGAAATGTAAAGCAAATAAAATAAAACTCTGTATCACTTGCCATGCAAATTGGTTGCCTGAGGTATAATTATCTGATTAGCCCTTGCAAACCCTTGCTTGTATGTGCAAATGTGAATCAGAGACCTCTCACTAGATGATAGCTAATCGCTTTGTGCCAACGCTGTCTTTACTACACGGAGCCCAATGCTGAGGCAGCTTGGCAGACCTGTTGTGGTTATTCTATGTATGAAGCAAATGGAACTTGTGGAAATAAGTGGAGCAGCTCTAAGCATACAAATAACCTCTATTGTCCACTTTTATTCTCCTAAGAAAGCATGCATTTGCTTTATTTATTTGCTGTATTTCTGATCTGTCACAAAATCTTTCCTGCAGAAAATCCCAAGCATTTCTGGCGTTTCCTTAAAGCTTTATTTTCAATCAGCAGACTTCTAAGAGTTTTAGTTCTACCTCTGTGAAGCAATAATACTGATTTTTAAAAAATGTTTTAATAATGTCTTGTCAGTTGGATAGGAATGTAAACCACTGTGGTCATGTGATGCCCTAGCGTTTGTTGAGCTCAAAAGTTTCATTTTGCAGATAAGAAAATTAAAATTGAGAGACACAAGGGCCTGTTCAGGTAGCAGAACACCCAGACTAAATTCCAGATCAGCTGCCTCCTGTCAAATGCCCTGTTCACCCTCCCAGGCTGCCTCCTCAGTAAAACCATAGTATAATCTGTATTAGATTTTATTGGTCTGCAAACTGAAACTGAGAAGCATACAATGAATACAACTGGCAATTAAGATTATGAAAGTGGTCTCTCCCATTCTTCATTCAAACTATTCTCTTCAAAGAATTTCTTTTTGTCCTTTCCTTAAGGGTAGGAAGTTAAGGATGTAAGAACATCTTTGCTTCATTCCACAGCTGTACTATCCAATGTGGTAGCCACTAGCCACATGTGGCTATTTAAATTTAAATAAAGTAAAATAGATAACTACTAAAGACCTACTGTACAGCACAGGGAACTCTACTCAATACTCTGTAATGAGCTATATGGGAAAAGAATCTAAAAAAGAGTGGATATACGTATATGTATAACTGAATCACTTTGCTGTACAGCAGAAACTAATGAAACATTTTAAATCAACTATACTCTAATAAAAATTAAAAAAAAAAAAAGAATTGGTACTCTATTCAGTACCAGGAAAAAAATACATTTAAATAAAGTAAAAATTAAAAAAATCAGTTCCTCAGTTGCACTAGCCACATTTCAAATGCCCAATAGCCACATGTGGCTGGTGGCAACTATACTGAACAGCACAAGATATAGAACATGTCCACTGTCCCAGAAAGTTCCACTGGATGGTTCTGCTCTATTGTCAGGAAATAAATTTTTCTGCTTTCCATTCTCTGAATTAGGCCATTGTTGAGAACATTTTGCAGAGTTATTGGTGGAAAAATATTCTTCGCTGGGAAAGTCCTGTGTCTTAGTCTATTCAGTCTTCTGTAACCGAATACTGTAGCTAGGTGGCTTATAAAATACAGAAATTCATTTCTCACAGTTCTGAAGAATGGGATGTCCAAGACACAGGCAGATTCTGTGTCTAGTAAGAGACTTCTTTCTAGTTCACAAAAGATCCTCTTCTCACTGTGTCCTCACAAGGCAGAAGGGGTGATGGAATTCTCTGGGGTCTCTTTTATAAGGGTACTAATCTCATTCATAAGCGCTCCACCCTCATGAACTAATTACCTCCCAAAGGTCCCAGTCTTAATATCATCACATTGGGGGTTAGGAGTTCAACATATGAATTCTGGGAGACACAAACATTCAGTCTATAGCATCCTGACTTCTGTCTCTGTGTCACAACCTTAACACCACCTGCCTGTGAGGCTGATTCTTGTGTGCAGGAGTTTGTGTTTTCAGGTTATCATGTTCATACCAATATTTCTTTCTCAAACAAACAAAGATATTTCCATTCAGTTGGTGTTCTAGAGGAGAAATTAGGTGCTATATTTTATTGGAAATATCTATGAAGTGAAAATTCATCACTTTCATTTTTACCTTCTAGCAAACACAGTCAGTGCATTTAAACATAAAGAGCTGTCAATTTGAGTTTATAAGTGTGGGATCATGAGAAAGTAAATTTTTATGTCACTTTACTGATGAACTAAATGCTACTGAAGTACCAAGTCCAGTGACAGTGTGTTGTCATCATTATTGCATATCACAAATATCAAATGTCACTGGATATATTGGTATTTCTAGGTAAACAAGTTTTTTAAATTATTTGGGCTTCTAGCACTGCCTCATT
Organism: Lipotes vexillifer; assembly: GCF_000442215.2. Lineage (NCBI taxonomy): Eukaryota > Metazoa > Chordata > Mammalia > Artiodactyla > Lipotidae > Lipotes > Lipotes vexillifer. The sequence continues at coordinate 5,223,424 of NW_006770652.1, forward strand.
GTTGTAATGACTTATCCCTTTGACAGTGTGAAATGTGTTTGATCTTTCAGATTTCAGAAGAAAAAATAATTATGCAGTGATCTACTAGAGTGAAAGTCTTTGTAAGGTAAAGGAAATTAAAATAGTGACAAAAGTAACATGAGCACTGCCAAAACACTAGAGTATTAGAAAAACATAAAAATAATTAAATATAGTGATTTGGGGGAGGGAATGATGAAAAATGTCCTATCTGGAGCAGTATGCATAGTGATTAAGAAGGCAGACTCCAAAGTTGATCCCACTGACTAGATAGACTTCAAAACCCAGTTCTACAATTTTCTAACATTGTGTGACTCGGAGGAATTTAATTAAGTTCCCTGAGACAAGTCTAGAAAGGAGGACACCACTGCAATTGGGCTGCATTTGTAAAATAATTCCCAAATCAGCTTTCTATTCATCAGAGCCTCCTAACATTTCTGACCTCTAGTTTTTAACTCTTGCTTCATTCTTCTCTTGCCCTCTACTCTGTCCATCAGCTTATCATCTACGAGGCAGCTCCTCATTCTCGTGGGTCTGGATCATCTTTGCTATATGTACAGTGCAGAATTGCCCTGTTGAATCCGAGACCTCCAGCATTTTTCCTGGACAGCAGCTAAGTGCTTGCCCTCCTGAACAACGTGGTCCTTCACGATCTGCGTCTGGCAGGATCTCTGAGTGGATGTGCTCGTAAACTATACCTGTTTCTCACAGCCTCCTCTGTGAGCTCCTACAGGGTAGTCCTGACCTGCAGAGATCAGCCCTGACCACCTATCTCTTCCTCTTTCTTCCAGGGCCCTGAGAACTGGCAGAGACTTCACCTAGTTAACCTGTCGCCCTTTGCTGAGCCCAAACAAGGGTGCAATCAACGTTAACTGAAGCAACAATGCTCAAGATTGTCTGATCTCTTACTCCTTAAATCACTATATGTATAGTGATTTGTCCTGGGCACTCTGGAGAGTGGAAGTCATTTAAAACATGGTCTTTCAAAAAAGAAACTTACAATTTGTTTTGGGAGGTCAGTCATACAATTGAAGAGTGTGTTGCAATAGTAAAGATAGGTTTCTGGATTCTGTAGCTCTTGGGGGAAGGTTCCAAAAACTAGTCTACGTAAAATTTCCACTGTCTCGCTAGGAGTGAATATTTCCTTCCTGCAGCGTTAAAACTTCTTATGTGTTTACGGTTATGAAACATTCAGGTCCAGCCCAGGAGAAGGTCTGGTTCCCAGGAGATAAGCTGAGTTTATGATTCTAAGGAAGGGAATGAATGTAGCTATTCTTCTTGGCACCAGAGGAAGAACGGTGAGAAACAAAAACATTCTCTTATTAATGTCAGCGGGGCTATACATATTGCTAAGGGCAAATGTTCTTAAACTGGTGATGTCAATGATCATTTATTAAAATTTGTGATCTTTCCTTGCTGGTAATTTGTGGGTGGCTAGTATGATTATATTCATTGGTAAAGAAGGTCACTGAATTATTTCAGGTTTCTGACTCCTGAGACTGACCCTAGGAACTGATCCCACTGGGCTGGGAGAAGCAGCTAGGAGCTACGCAAGGTGAGTGAAATGTAAGGGACCCCTGACTTAGGCAAGACAGCCTACTGGTGTGACAATGAGTCTAAAAGGAGGAAATTAACCAAGCATCACAGTGGTCAGGGAAAGTTTATCAAAGAATTGGGGCCCTGGCGTTGTGCTTTACAATGAAAGGAATTTAACATAAAATGAAGGGAAAACAGAAGAAAATTGGAGAAGGAAGAACAGGTTGCATAAACCTCCACATTACAAGATCTAGGTTTCCTCACTATCTTACCACAGTCCACTTCCACCCAGAGTTCCCAACTCCTGTGCCCTTTCAGATGCTGCCTGGGAACTCTCTTCCCCACTCCCTCCCTCGCCCCTTCCTTCCACAGGAGACTCCTTGTCACACAGAAAGAATGGGAGGGAGGTGGGGGAAAGGATGATGTCATCCTATGTGTGAAAGTTTGTATGATTACTGTAGTATTTTCTGGACTATTTCCCACAGCAGTTTCCTTCATGGCAAGACAGTGTCACCAAGTACAAATCTCACATATGGACTGTCCTGGGGTCAGATGGCCTGAGGAAGTTCAATCAGCTGAGGCCAAGCCGTTGAAATTGAACAAGGCCAGAATCAGGGTGAAAAGAGGGAAGCACTCCCCTTGGGTACGTAATTTAACGGGAAGCCAAAAAAGTCAATAATCAAGATAAATACTATTTTAGTATTTAATACATTTAATACAATATTTTAAAAACAAAATATTATTATTTAAATAAAGACAGGGTGGTGCTGCCTGCTTGTTTTATAATTCCATTGTTGTGCAGTGAGAGAGTGTCGTTTTCAATCAGCCCTGGGGTCCTGGACCCTGAGGCCTTTTCCTTCCTCACCAGGAGGGTTGACAAGGACAGGACTTGTGAACAGATTGCACAAGGCAGAGCTCTATATGGAGTCGTGTTTGGTGGTAGAGCTTTTATTAACTTTTCCCATTTGGCTACACCTATGGAAGGGTGTTTTGACAAGTGCAAGTAAGGGTGCACATTTTTCTTTTTGCCTTAGGTTTCGGTACGACTGGGGATGGCGCTGATATTGAACAATCCATTCAATTCTAAAGAGGGCAGTGAGTAGGGCAACTTCCTACAGAAGAGCTTGAGGGTAGGGCAGCTAATAGCAGGCGTCCCTAGTGCATTGTTCACGTGTTAAAGGCTGGGGGACAGTAACCTATGCGGATCAGTATGACAAGTGGCAGAAGTAAACCTTGTGATTCAGATGTGAATTGAAGTTGAAATATGGAGTGGCAGACCAGGGCTCCTAGCCCTCCCCTCTACACTTGAAAAGTCCTTTTCCATTGCTAACTTATCAAAGGGGTATATTGTTTCATTGAGGATGATCAAGGACTAGGGAAGATAGTGAATCAATGTTAGAAAATACAAAAACATAAAAGAATTTCAGAGAGAGCAAATGAATAATAGGAAAAAGTCTGGAAGAGGAAACCAGGACAAGATTTTGAAAGATTTAAAATGCTGATATAAGGAATTTTAATTTGAACTGTAACTTAGGACTTCTGATTTGACACAGTAGCCAGTCCAATGCAGTAGAAAGTCCAATGCAGTAGAAATGCATTGGATTTGACACAGTAGCCAGTCCAATGCAGTAGAAATGCAGCCAGTCCAATGCAGTAGAAAGAGCACTTACTGCTACTGACTGGGTAGCCAGTCCAATGCAGTAGAAAGAGCACAGGATTAGGAATCAGATGTACCAGGTTTGAGCCCCAGACATTTATTGACTGTGAAACCTTTGGCAAATTATGTGTCTCCTCCAAGTTTCAATTTCAACATCTATTAAGAGAATGCCTAAGGCACTGATTATTATACAAATAAAATAAGTACAACATATGGCTTACAAAAATCACTCCATAAGTACTGATTATTATTAATAAGTTCAATCATATTAGATTTAGTGATTGAATGACAAGGAGCAGCTAGAAATCTAATTTGATTTAATTCCATCAAGACTGAGACAGTGATGTTACCATGGATACCAACTGATATCAAGTGTATTAGTGTCCTACGCTGCATAACAAACTTAGCAGCTTAAAACAATGCCTAAACATGTATTATCTCACAGCTTGTATGAGTAGGGCATGGCTTATCTTGGTTCTCTGCCTAGGGTCTCACAAAGTGGCAACCAAGGTGTCCGTTGGGCTGCCTTTTCTCTGCAGGCTAGACTGGGAAAGAATCTACTTCTAAGCTCATTCAGGCTGTTGGCAGAATTCATTTGCTTATGGCTGTATAACTGAGGGCCCCTATGTTTTGCTGGATGTCATTTGGAAGTGGTCTCGGGTCCCGGGGGCCACTGCAGACCTTTGCCATGTGGGTTTCTTCCACACAGCAGCTTACTTAACCAAGTCAACAAGGGAACCCACTTGTTCCATCTGCTAAATTAGAATCATAACATAACATCATCACAGGAGTAACATTCCATTAGCTTCGTCATGTTCTATAGGTTAGAAGCAAGTCACAGGCCCTTCCTGCCCACATCAAGGGGAGGGCATGACATAAGGCACAGACACCAGCAGGTGGGCACTCACTAGGGGTCTCCTTACGGTCTGTCTGCCATACTGAGTGAATAGGAAAATCTGAAGGAAAAACCAAGTTTGAGCTTCAGATGAAGAGTTTGGTCTTAGATATGTTCCAGGTTATAGCCAGAACAGCAAGCAATACAATCCAGTAAAGAGGTGGAAATAGAAAATCAGAATTCAAAAGAAAAGTCAGGGATAGACTATGGATCAGGTGGTCATCCAATATAAACAGTCACTGAAACTGCAGGGACAGATTCAATTTCTGAGGAAGACGGGATACAGAAAGAAGGATAGTAGAATGAGGATTAAACCTCAGCCTAGATCTCTGGTGTGTGGGAGGAGAGGTATAAGGGAAACAGCAGAGTGAACTGCCACTTTGAAAAAAAAGAATAATAATAAATAACAATAATAGAGTATTAATAAAAACTATTATTTAAAGAACAAATCCTCCTAATGTGTCAGGACTACTTAAAGGACATTACATGTACTGGCTCATATAATCTTCACAAAGCCCTGTTAAATAGTACCAATACTATTCCCATTTTCCAGAAGTGAAAGCTGAGGCACAGAGCGTTTAAGTAGCTTGTGGGAGGTGACACAGCTAGGCTGATACTAGAAACTGGCATTTGGCTGCTAAAGAAGAAAACAGGCAGGGCAACTTCAGAGAGGCCCAGTCCTCACACAGGAGAAGTGACTCACCTTGTCAGGATGACTGAGATCCAGAGATTGAGTGGCCATTGTTAGGAACCGTGTCAACAGAGCAGTAGGTGCAGCAGGCAAAGGCAGGGCTAGGAGAGGATGGGGATCAGAGAGTAGAGGTTTTAACCATTGTGGGCTTAACCCTACCCTCAGAAAAAGGACAAAGAACCCCAGCAACTTCTCAGCTTCATTAGATTCTTGATACCTATACCACATAACAGCATTTAGTTGTTTGCATGACTGTATTGCACATGCTCCTAAGTATTTTCTGACATATCTCCAATCTTTGTCTCATTTGTACAGTGGGCACAGTACAATGAAGTCTTTAAGAAGTTAGACTGCCTTTCAAAATATGGCTCGGTTCCTTAACTAGCAACTAGTTAAGCACTTCCTTGTCGTTCAGTTTCCTCATCCAATAGTGTAGATCATAGTAACACATGCTGTGGTCGTGAGCTCTAATTTAGCTAATACATAAAATGTGCCTAAAAGGCCTGTAAATGCCAACTCTTACTGTTCCCACATCTTCCCAATTTGCTGGTAAGCAACCCATGAAGAGAAGCATGTCTTCCATTATTTGTTAATACCCTCCCCTCACACCTCTAGTAACCAGCATGATAGAAAGACATTTGATGGTTCCTGGAAAAATTGTGGATAAAGTAAAAGAAATATCACCAGGAGGAATGTAAGAGAAGCACAGGTGGTGGAAGAGGCGAAAAATCGAAACGAAAGTTAAAAGAAGAAGCAGAATGTGTTTTTTAGAGGGGAAAAAGGATAGGAGAGTATCATGCCAATGTGACATTTGAATTAGGACTCAGAAACTGGGAGCCATGAACATGACTTGGCCTTTCCAGCTCCAGCTCATGCTGTGTGCACAGTGTTCCCATCATCAGGGCATTGATGGAGTGAATGCATGAAAAAGCCACAGAGGTTTTTTTTTTTGTAAACCCTAAAGCTAAAAACATATATTTCTATTACTGAATTATCGAGGTGATCAGTGAGTTTCAACATGAGTTACCATCAAGCTTTAGTGATTTTCCTGTGGATTACCTAAGTTTAGATCTGAAGTTTTGTCACCCATCACCCTGCTTGAGGTCCCTTGTCCATGTCCCAGGTGGCCGTGCAGTGGAACCAATTTCCCACTTCACCTCTGCTTTTTAGGTTTGGGTCCAGGATGGGTGAAGAAGACAGCCATTTGTAGGTGAGGGGGTGTGGGAGGACCTGACCTAGGAAGTTATGCTGAGATGGGCAGGCATTACCTGGACAGTTCAGAGGTCAGATCTGGTTTGGGGTGAGGCTTCTGGAACCTAGATTTAGAGTAGGTCCTTAGTTTAGCATCACTAGCTGAAGAAGAAACCAGGGTCTTAAAATAGAGAGAGTTTAACTTTTTCACAGGATCAGGACTGATCCGAGGTTTATCCCCAAGTATTAGCTACTGATTGGATGTCCCTAAATTCTTGATTTAATGAGAGTCCCCCCTCCCCTTTCTTAAATGTAATTGCCCAGTTACACAAGAATAGATCACGGCTGGGGCCGTCAAAGGATGCTCAAGGCAAGTGGGCAGTCCCGAGAGACAGACCTTGTCCCCTTGGGAGTGGTATATTGACTGGGTGATCTGAGCAGAGGATTAATATGAGGATGGCTGGGGTGCCTGCTCCTTGAGCTGGGGACAAGTCACTTACAGTAAGGGCTCTGTCTCAGGTCCCCAACATGGAGAATGGGGTAGATGCCACAGGGAAGGAAAATGGAGTAGAAGTGCCCATTGGTGCTTGTTGGTTTTTCTTGTTACTCTGATAGGCTACTTTGCTCCACTTTTTTTTTAAGAGGGAGAAATTACTTTCCTAATTAAAAGTTATCCTTTGGGTAACAGTTAATTGGGAAAGTTAATATTTGTCTCCCCTCGTCTTCTCTACTTCTTCCCCCCAGTCCTTCTGACCGCTAAGCACTACTACAACCACCAACACACACCTAGAATTAACCTTTTGTAAAGAGAACCTCTTCAGGAAGAACATTTCCACCTTGAGAGGAAGGAAAACATTTCTAGAATCCTAAGCTGGGGCAAGAGTTATTGCATAGTATCTAATAGTTACATATTCTTTGGAGGGCAGGGAATGCACATGATTTTATGTACAATATATTCAAATATGAGTAATAATAAGAGAAGCTTTATAATTGAATTCTGCCACATAAATATTTTGACTTTTAAAATAAAAATTAATTTTTGCAATTTAATAACATAACATGTAAATAACATAATTTATGTAAATCATTTGCCAACTGTTTCAGCTTAGATGTATTTTCAGGCACACGAAATGACCTCTGAGGTTTCACTAACTTAGCTGCTCTTCACAGTCGAGTGAAAGGCTCCAACCAGATTTCAGTGGAAGAAGGTACTGCTTTGGATAATATAGCAATGAAGGTGATTGTGTTTTCTTCAATATTGAAAGTGAATCTAGCTTGGCTAATAAATTATAAATCATTCACATAACAATTCACGCTAAAAGATATAGTCCCTGTTGTCATTCAATTTGCAGACCCAGTGACAGCACATGCCATCCATGGTTAATTTTATGTATCAACTTGATCGGGCCTTGAGATACCCAAATATTTGGGCAAATACTATTCTGAGTGTTTCTATGAGGGTGTTTTTGGATAAGATTAACATTTAAGTCCATAGACTGAGTAAAGCAGATTGCCCTCCATAATGTAAGTGGGCCTCATCCAATCAGTTGTAGACCTGAATAGAAAACAATAGCTGCCCTTTCCCCAAATAAGAGGGAATTCCTCCTGCCTGCTGGCCTTGCAACTTGAACTGGAACATCAGCTGCAGACTTTGGACTTGCCAGCCTCCATAATCACAAAAGCCAATTCCTTATACAAATATCTTTCTATGTATAACCTATTGGTTTTTTTTTCTCTTCTGGTTTTCAGAGAGAACCCTGAAGAACCCTGACTAATACAACACACCATGGTTGACATTTTGCTATTTCTTGGGGTATTTTATCTAGTGTGTAAGTGGTGGTGCTCAGGATTTTAGATAGAGATCACAGTATATATACAGATTTGTCTTCATTTTTTTTTTTTTCACTTAACATTAGGTCATTTTTTTCCCTATATCATGGTGTTATCAGAAAACAAGTTAAAATATGTGTGATATTTCATAACATGGATATGCCATCCCTCTATTATTGGACTTCAGGTTATTTTTGCTAACATACATAAAACTCCAGTGAACATCTCTGAATGCAAAATTTGCCCCTTATTTCTGATTATTTTCTTGTGGTAGGTCCTCAGGAAAGGAATTATTAGGTCTGGTCCAGGCTCTAGCCAGCAATGCCTGGAAATACTTGGGTCACCTGAGCAATATATCAGGCTCTAGTAACTGAATAGCACTTCTAATAGGAAGGATGATTAATTAAGATGCAGGGAAGTAGCTTAAACAAAGATACTTACCTGATCCTCTCTGCCAGGTATTCGTATTTATAAGACCTTTGCAGGGGTTTTAATGGTTGACCATGCCTGAGAACTCTCTGAAAGCTTCTTACATGTTTTTGAAGTCTAGACAATATGTATACTTGTCTTATCTTTTCTCCTCAATTACAGCCAGCTACAACTGAATTCATCAATGACTCAGCTCTAAAATGGATTCATTCTATCCTTCATGTCAAGCTTGCTTCTCTGACACTTCTGAACTCCAATATGTTCATTCTTCTCAATCTTCACTTTTCTTATAACCATGTTCTTGGCACTATTTTGAAGCTCTTCCAGCTTATCTTATTGGTGTTCATTCAATGTCAAGTCAGTAACATCATCCCACTGTCTGAACTCCTATGGAGCCAGATTGGATATCCCTTGCCATTCTATTCAGATGTTGATTCTCTCTTGAAGAAAGGCTGAGTCAAGACTCCCTTCTTTCAAAACTAACTTGCCTTTCTTCTCCTTCCTGTGCCATAATTTCCACTTCTGTGGTCGCTGAACAATGTAAGACCACTCCAGTCCTTGTCTTGAGCAATGTCTACTTAAGAACCTGGATCTTTCTCTTTATCATTCTTATTAAAATAACTAATGGTCAATATCTTTCTAGAGTCTGAGTGAGGATTGTGTTTTATGTTAATCAACAGTAGTTATCTATTATAGTTAGAATTATTCTTTTCTCTCTCTTAGGGACATTTGCATTTCAAAGAGATATTACTAGGGAAACAGATCTTAAATCTAAAGAAAAACATCTTTACAGATGATATTTCACAAACTGTGTGGTGGTCTGGTAGGAATTTGGGGGAGATTTTTGATAACAGTTACCCATGAAATGTCATCAAAAAATGAAAGTGTTATTCAGTAACAAATGACAGGGTCTTGAATTACAATCATAATAATTCACATTTTTCTAAGCAACTTTCAACTTTTGAAATGCTATGCTTTCGTGTAATATGAAATTTAAAATTCAACAACCCAGGGCTTCCCTGGTGGCGCAGTGCTTGAGAGTCCGCCTGCCGATGCAGGAGACGCGGG
>NW_006770652.1:5233514-5267056 GCF_000442215.2 Lipotes vexillifer
AAAAAAAAAAAAAAAAAAAAAAAAGAAAGAAAGAAAAAAATTCAACAACCCACCACACCAATGCAAGATACTAATAATGGGAAACTGAGGGCAGGGGGAGAGGGAGTATCTCTCTCTGTACTTCCTGCTCAATTTTTTTGTAAAGCTAAAACTGCCCTAAAAATAAAGTTTATTAATTTATAAAACGTTCAACAACACTGTGAGATAGAAACTTTCATCTGAATTTTACAGAATCCCAGATGTAGAGCAGTGTTAACTGCAAACCCAGATAGGTTGACTCAAGACTCTGGTCAGGATCCCCACTTGTACTCCTTCATTTCCCCCCCTGTGGAAGGAGAACCTCGAGCTTGTCTGTTTACACTTTTGCTTCACATGCATCTTCAAGGATTGGACAAATTTGTCCCTCCATTAGGGAAAAAAATGAACCAGCTAACCAGCCAACAAACAAAACCAGCAGAGAGTGGGCATGTGAACCTGCAGAGGAATTGTACAAACTGCTAAAACCCAAATCTCCTTATGTTTAGTTTTTCCCTTCAAGGGCAAGAACATGACAATGTTTTAGAGTCTCTCATCACTCTGAGTTAGTTCTAAACTACTGAAATCTAGTGACTCCACCTGGTATAGAGATTCTCTTATGCCAAGAGTAAAGAAAACCATTTTTCTCAGAACCCAAGGGTGTAATCAATGAAGAAGACGCCAGCATCTCTGTTGAAAGACCCACCATTTGTGTTTGTGATGGTAGAGAAGGCACAGAAAGCTTCTGAGAGCCTGTGATACTTTTAGCAGGCGTCTGGCATTTGAGGCAAGACCGTTTACCCATAAAACTGCCTTCTCTTTCAGCTTGGTAACCATGGACTCTAGCCAGAAGTGATTTTGGCTCATACCTGTCCTTTCTGAATTCCTCTAAAGAGTGAGGGAGAGAATTTTTTTCCTTTTTGGTAAATTAAATTAAAATAAACAAAACATCTACTTATAAAGTTAAAAATCCTTGGACAAGTACAAAGCTCTGATTGTATGGATAGAAAGCTAGATATTTGATAAATGTAAAAACACCCACACACCCACACAAAAAAACACTTTTTTTACTTTTTAAAATGGATTGAGACCTCATACTTCTGAAGCCAGGGCACACAGACTTTCACTTACCTTCTCTGGTCTGGCAATTTCATTCTGCTGGCAATAAGTTTGGCTTGTACAGTGAGATTTTGAAGAGAGGTCTGAGTTTGATTAACTGTGCCTTTATGAATAACATCCTCAGAGAATTCCAGGCTATGTTCAGACTCTCAACTATAGCAGCCATGGAGCATTGGTGCATGGCTAAGCTGTTCCTTGCAATCTTCCTTGAAGATTCTGACAGATCATAACTCTTCCAACCTATGGCAGTCATCACCTTTTTTGTAGGGTGATATTCCTAACATTTTCATTTTACTCACAGTTTTCAGCTGATTTGTCAGTTTATTGGGAAGCATTAAATCCATTTTGGTATGTAGTTTGCTCCCTGCTGGAAATGACTAATCAGACATAGACTTGGGATGTTCTCAAAGGATGAAGACATACCTAACTGGAGGGTTAAGACAAGTAGAAGAGAAGTGGAAACAATCCCTAAAATTATTTATAGCTGTTGTAATTTCCTACAGCTGTAAATAGTCTACAGCTATAAAATTTAGTCTTAGAGTCTCCCCTTGGTGAGAGTTGCTGTCTGTGGACTCTTCAGATCATGGAGAATCAGCAGTGGTGGTAAAATGCCAGGGCCACACCCATGGCAAATACAGCTACTGCGTGGAGGAATTTTCCTGGTTGGTCTGTCAATTGGTAAATGCCATTAAGTGGAAAATCAAACGGCAACTCATGTTTTTTCCTCCTTAACAGAGACCACCAAAAGTGGGGAAAAAAGGCCATTAATCTTTCCTGTGTTAATTGAGAACACTGGATGCCATTATGAAACCATTTCCTTTGGAGTCACGCTACTCATTTGAATCCCTGCTCAAGTTTGTTGAAACTGTAATGGTAGTAGGCATTATCATGTCACAGGGTACCATATTACAGCATGATTGCTTTCCATTCTACATGGTTCATAAAGCAAAATAAATTTTGAATAACCAATGGTGAGGGTTTTAATTGGTATATATTTTCAAGAGAAGAAAATGTTCCAATCATAATATACTGCATTGGTAATTCAGTAAGTTTTCTCTTCACCGTGCTATTAAAGATGCAAGATATTCATGTTATGTCATAATTTTCTACCTCTTTTCTGCAGAAAGGCAAAAATTTCAGTACTATCATATATCACATGTATGTGTGTTTTGGAAAGTGAAAAGACTTTTGTCTTATTAATTTTTAAAATAATCAGCAATATCTCTAAGAGAATCATTTCTAGGAGAACAGTCATCTTTATGGAGTTCACTATAGTGTGGAAATCCAGAGTAACTAAGAAATCGTCAAGCAAACCAGTTTATTTGTAATTCCTACTCAATCTTCTTTCCTTTTAGGAATTTCTCTCTTTCTACCCTTCTACACTAACCTCTGCACCAGTACAATACCTCCAATCAGCTTTTTGTACAATTCCGCTTGCTCTGAACCTTTGCCCTCCACCCCCTCATCAAACTATATTATTTATTCCTTCAGAAACAGTGACTAAAAAACAAACAGGATTTCATTTAGCACCAAACATTTCACCAGCAGTGATGGATGATGACCTCAAACTACTATATGAAACATATTTTCAACTCAGAATTTCATATTTAGCCAAACTACCAATCAAATGGAAGGCCATCATGAAAGTCTTTTTTAGAAAGGCAAGGCAAGGACCCCAAATGTTTATCTTCCGCAAACCCTTTCTTTGAAAGTTATTTGGACATGTATACCTATTAAAACAATTCTGTACCCAATTCCCAATTTGGAGTGGGGCATGGTTTCTCACACCACCAAGCAATTCTTGGACACAAGCTGGGTGTCCTACAATTCAGCTCAATTCTGACACTGTCTACCTGGAGGTTGCATCAGATCCCACAGGTTAAAGGCTCAGTCCTACAAGGCTGCACACACGCACCGCCCCCGCGCTACACAGACACCTATACGTACACACTGAGGTTGCCTATGAAAAACCCAGGTTGTTACCTGTACTTCTGACCAATGGACTGTAAATCAGAGGGTTGGGTTTGAGACAGGAAGGTAGGGGGCAGGGCACAACCATGAAGACAATGACACAGTCATTGAGAAATCAGGATATGACAAAAACTGGTTAGAACCTACTAGGCCCAAGGTGGTGGAAGATTTGACTTCCAGCAGACCTTGAGCCTTGGTACATGCTCATTGTAATATGTTAGCACATGCTTAAAAACACACCCACCAATGCCATGACAGTTCCAAGGCTGGCCATAAAAGGCCAAAAAGTGGGCAATGGCCCAATTCCTGGAAATCCCCCTTCCCCAAAATAGTTGGAGTATTCCTCCCACTCGTTAGCATAGGAAATTACCCAGCCCATAAAAACTTAACAACCCCACACCCCAAGGCCGCTCTCACTGGACTGCATTCTGCCTATGGAATGTGTAATTCTCTCTTGAATTCTTTCCTGTGTGAAGCCAAGGACCCTCATTTGGCAGTCCATCCCAGGAACTCGCCTGAGACCTGGGACATGAACATTCTCTCACTGTCCCTTTCTCCCACAACAGGTTAATTTGCTAGAGTATCTCACAAGACTCACTAGATTTCTGGTTTATTACAAAGGATGAGAATCAATAGCCAAATGAAGAGATATACAGGGCAAAGTCTTGAACAAAGGGACTTCTATACTCATGGAGTTTGGGTTCCAGCCCATGGAAGCCTTCTGCTTTCCCAGTCTGAAAGTTCTATAACTCTCTCCTTTAGGATTTTTGTGGAGGCTTCATTACATTGGCTATTGGTGATTGATTCAACCTCTAGCCCCTCTCTCCTCCTTGGAAATTACCAGGTGGGAATGAAAGTTCCAAGTCTCTATTCAAGGTTTGTTCCTCTGGCAATCATCCCCCATCCTTAGGTCACCTCATTAACATAAACCCAGTTGTGATGAAAAGGGGATTTTTATGAATAACAAGACACCCATCTCACCTTTATGGCTCTGACGTGATCTCAGAAACTGAGGATAGAGACCAAATATTATAACAAAAGATGCTCCCATTGCTCCTATCCTCAGGAAATTCCAAGGGTTTTGAGAGCTCTGTGCCAGAAACAGGGATGAACCATGAATGAAGACTACATATATTTATTTGTTATGTGTGTGTGTGTGTGTATGTATATATCTTATTATAAATTACAATAACACACCTGTAAAACAAGGGAGTAAATCAAGAAAAACAAACTGTGGGTTCCAGGAACCATTGGATTAAAAGCAAGAAAGGAGTGGCATCTTACACCAGATTCATTGATTTGTAGTAGCTCTAGAAAATCCAGATTGTAACAAAAGTATAGAGTTCTAGCTATAGGTGGGAAAAATCTGAGGATATTCTCTTAGAGACAAAAACCAGATTGTAAAAACAAAGACAACTCATTGCAATTTGATTGCAGGATCATGTTTATTTCAGTGGCATAGGATTATGATATTGGATTACTATATATGTGTGTGTGTGTATGTATGTGTGTGTATATATATATATATAATATATATATATATATTATATATATATATATATATATATATATATATATATATATGTTAGGTAGCTAGTCAGACATGAGCAGGTCCTACCCCATTCTGGAGGGGGTCGTCTTTCCCTCCCCGACCTGGACCCTGGTAATCAGAGCACACCCAGAGATCCTCCTTCTAGTCAAGGACCACCGATAAGTTTAAAGTCTTATCAGGACTAACCAGGATAAAACTGTTACCAAGTCCAAGCTTGCTCTGCTCTCTGCAGACAGGCCAATGAATCGGAGACAAGGTGTTGAGGCAAAGAATACTTTATTTGGAAAGCCAGCAGACTGAGAAGATGGCAGATTAGTGTCTCTGAAAAACCATCTTATCTGGGTCTGGATGCCAGTATCTTTTATAGAACAAGAGAGGAAGAGGCTTTGAAGGAAGTAAAGTAAAAGGGCCATCAGTCTTCTGGAATGAGCAGCCTCGGTGAGGGGATGTGTTAGTTTCTTCTCTTTTGCGGCCATCCACAGGTGAGCAGGGTCAGATTGTCTCCCAGTGAGCTGAACAGCAGAGGGGCAGGGTTCCCCAAGGCAGGCCATATGTATGATTAGAACAACAAAAAGCAACGAAAAGCAAAGGTTAAAGTCAAAGAAACAGATCCCATGTGTAGTCCAATTTCGCTCTTTCCTTCCCAACGCAGGTTGGTACAGGCACACCAAGACCTAAAAAGTGACTCAATGTAACCAGGGCCCATTATGCCTTAATTATAATAAATCAGCTTTGCGGTTTTTGCTCTTCACCATGGGTTTCGACTGGGTGCTTATGGGTAAGTGCCTGCACACTCAGGAAAAGGTTATATAACCTAAAACTGTCAATCAGCTTGTCAGTAGAATGACATAGAACACGGGGAGGGATGGCCACCACTCTAAAAAACCCAACCCTGCCCTCACTGCGGGGCTGTTTCTGGTTTCCACACAGCCCTCTCTCATTCCTTCTTGAGAGTGTAATTTTGCTTTGCTTAATAAAACTGTTGCTACTAAAAACTGCTTTATGTCTCTCAACTGAATTCTTTCCCTCCAGAGGGCAAAAATGAAGGAATGGCTGTTTTGCCAGTAACATATATAAGGCATATAACAAAGAAATGTAAATATAGCACACTATGCTCTCAGAGTTGAATAATTTTTATGTGGGCACAATGTAAAGACTGTTCATTGATTTTCAATTTCTAGAATCAACTTATAAACAAAGTGCAGAAGACAGATATAATTATAGAATGAAATAGAGATATTTTTATTTTAGAAGAAGGGAGGAGATATGGAAGCAAGTACTGGAGTACTAATGTCTTTACTTCACAAAATGGGATCTTGAGGCACACTTTGTGCTGGATAAAAGCAGTGAACACTTACGCATACTGCTTGAAGTTGCAAAGTAACCAGCAGAGGATCTGAGGGCAGTAGTGTTCTCAGTCTGGATTAGGTAGTGTGTCAATCAGGATTCTTAATTGGCAGCAACAGAAACCACCTCTGTCTAACTCAAGAAGAAAAGGAAAGCCTCTTTTAGAGGACTGGAGAGACTGAGGCTTAGTGACCAGGAGCAATTTAAAAAATCACACAGCAGAAGTGATCTAGTAGCAGAATTCCTTTGTTAGCTGAGCAAGCCATGACAGTTTGTACTTTAAACACAGTTGGCATGGGAGGCTGGGTGTCCTGATTAGCACTGCTGCCACTGCTACCCGGGAACTTAATCTTACTACAAATGGTAAGTGCCTCTGGGTGCTTCATCCTACTATCTGAGAGGAACAGAAGATCTGTGGTTTCA
Organism: Lipotes vexillifer; assembly: GCF_000442215.2. Taxonomy (NCBI): domain Eukaryota; kingdom Metazoa; phylum Chordata; class Mammalia; order Artiodactyla; family Lipotidae; genus Lipotes; species Lipotes vexillifer. The sequence goes on from NW_006770652.1 coordinate 5,239,942, forward strand.
GAATGCTAATGCTTTCTGGTGGAGTACTGGAAGTCTTGTGCCCTGCAGGGATGGGTGGGGCAGGTGAAGTCATCCCTGTGTTGATTGGGTGATGGGTCTTGGGGATGGCAGGGACTGCCAGTGCCACGCTTCTGCTTTTCCAGTTTGGACCCCAGAGCTGTGACATTAGCTCACTAACCTATCACTAGGGAACACCTCTCTCTTCTGTCACTCACCATAGGCTGAGCCATAGCCTGGGAGGGGAAGGTGCAAACTCTCTTTAATCAGGGCCCGGGTTATGTAACCTCTTTTATCACAAGGGTGTGTCTCCTGAAGCTGGCAAGGAAGGCAATAAATAGCTTTCAAGTGTTTCATTTAAAACCTCAGATAAATACTTTTTAAAAAATTTTTTTACTTCATTTGCTTTGTGAGACTTTTGAGCTTTATTATTTTTTTTTCTAACTTGGGAGCATAAATATTTTAACCCATCAGCACTGGAAGTCAAGAAAGACACAGGATCTTAAGTAAGTCATGTAACATTTCTGGAACTCAGGTTTCCTTACTGGTAAAATGGATTAGTTCTCCTCTCAAGTTATTTTCATTGAACATTCTATGATTCTGTGATTGAATTCAGTAAATCCATTTTATACTCCTGTGTATGGTCTGCATCTTTTTTCTGTCTTCATGAGAGACATTATCAACAGCTTCAAGGGGTAAAAGTAAAAACTTTATCTTTACGATTCTAAGCCCCGCCATCCCACCCCATGAAAGAATCTCTTGATTACATACACATATGAGTCAGGAAGAAGGATGTAGAGAAAACTGGTGGTGGTTTTAGTGGCTTAAAAATAAGTCTCCACATTATTCACAACAGCCCCAAAGTTAAACAATCTAAGTGTCCATTAACTGATGAATGAATAAACTGAATGTGGTATATCCGCACAATGTAATGTTATTTGACAATAAAGAGAAATGTAGTACTGATATATGCTACAACATGGGTGAATCTTCGAGACATTCTGAATGAAAGAAGCCAGACACAGAAGATCACATACTGTACGATTCCATTTACATGAAATATACAGAATAGGCAAATCCATAGAGACAGGAATTAGATTAGTGTTTGCCAGTGTAAAAATTAATAAACAGAAACTTCATTAAAATAGAGTCAGGAGGCCAGAAGGGAAAGCTCTTACACCCTATGGTGATAACAGAGCCCAACAGGAGGAAGAAAGACTTCCTCTACTTGCCTGGCAAAAGCACAGCCAGTGAGAGACTGTCACAACTCAGCCAATGAACAGCCACTATACCTTGCATTCTCAATTCCTCCAGCTGACTGCTTACTAGAACACTCCCAACTTCCTTTTCCCCTGTTTGAAAGAGTTCTTCTCTCCTTTCTGTTCAGGGACTTGGAGGTGACTCGCCGTTGTTGCAGATCTTGTACTTCAATTCTTTGCTGCTCCGGAATACACCCATTTGGGCTGGAGAAATAACTGGCAGTCTATTGGTTTTAGGTCAACATTTTGGTGATCGGTATGGGGATCCAGAGAAACCCCCGACAACTCTGAGGCTGGTGAGTAAACAGGTGTCGTACTCACATTAAGCCCATTCTCCCAAGCCCTGGAGTTTGAGGGTGAGTCTTCCTCTTGGATCCAAGCTTCCTTCCTCTTTGCATTTTGAGACTCTCCAGGTTTTATTTGGGATCACCTTTAAAGCTTCGTCCTTTCGGTTAAGGCCTTGTTCTGTCTTCAAGTACTTATTTGATACTTTGGCTTGACACTTCGAACTCAGGCTGTTTCAACTGGAGCTCGGTGAGCTTTCAGCTTGATTGCTTTTGGTAGAGGGGCTGTTCCACTGAAGACTTCATTCTGCTCCTCAGGGACTAGACCGTTCCCGTAGAACTTTCTGGTGTTAGGCCTGTCAAATAGTCTGTTTTGGCTATTTGGGTTGTACAGAAATTTTTCTTTTACTCAAGAGAAAAACCTCTGGGAAATGGAATCTGAGTTATCTAAATATTTGAGGGCGCCCCCCACCCTAAAGGGATCCCAGTTGATTTTATGTTTAAAAGTCATGGTCCTTCCTCAAGTGCATTTCTAACTAAATGGACCAATCTAATCAAAGGCAATTTAGAACATCAATAGCTATCATGGAGAACTTCTGAAATTCCCAAACTTACTTTTCATAAAACTGAATTGGACAACCACAGCTCTAAAATTTCCGAAACTGAATGGAATGCCTATTCTGATTAGTATTCTCAGGCTTCCAAATGTTATCAGGAGTCTAAAGTTGCCTCTTAGCAAAATAAAATTTTAAGATTGACACAAACAAGTGATTAAAGAACTATAAAATAGGGCTTCCCTGGTGACGCAGTGGTTGAGAGTCTGCCTGCCATTGCAGGGGACACGCGTTTGTGCCCCGGTCCAGGAAGATCCCACATGCCGCGGAGTGGCTGGGCTCGTGAGCCATGGCCGCTGAGCCTGCGCGTCCGGAGCCTGTGCTCTGCAACGGGAGAGGCCACCAACAGTGAGAGGCCCGCGTACCACAAAAAAAAAAGAAAGATAAAATAGCAACCGAAGTCTCATCCTCCTCTCTCCCAGCACTTCTGTCTCAGGTTCTACCTCCAGTACCATCTTCCTCCTTTCCTTCTAATACCACCTACACCTCCCCATAGCCGCAGTTCCCCCACAATGGTTCTCTCACTGAACTTCCATTTTCCCCTCAAACTCTGTCTACTCCCTTTTCTTCTGAACTTGTCAGAATCTGTCCCTTTAAACTTAATCCTTCGGAGGAACCAGAGGCTAAACCCTAAATTTTTATATTTCCTGGACTAAATCTGAACTGCAAGCCATACTCAAAGGTTTCCCCGAAAGTAACTGAAAATCCTCACAGATTTGATGAGCAATTTAATATAGGCATTTAAACTTATCAGCCAGGTTTCTCTGACTTACATCATCTAGTTCATATGTTTGTTGGCAAAGGCCAGACCCCAGTGTTAGATGAAAACCACTGATTGGGAAAATCCTAAAATGTCTCTAGAATTACAACTGGGAGACCAGTCTGCTAACTTATATGATCAGGCTCAAGTGATCTCTTGGTCACTTCATTGGCTAATTAATTCCTAGGGCTTTCCCAAGTTCTGTTGATTGGAACAGAATTCAGGCTTGCACATAAAAATCAGATGAACATGTTCATGACTACTGCAATCAACTTTATTTTTTTTTAATTTTTTTGCAATCAACTTTAGATTATTATTATTCTTTAAATTCTGGTCTTCCTGTAGAGGTTGATTCCATCCATGAATCTTTTAACTCTGTTTATTAATGGGCTGGGACCTTTCCCTTCTAGTAAAAAGAACCAGGGTGGAATAGGAAACTATGTCCACTCCAGATTTAGTTAATCTGGCAAATCAGCTATCTCACACTCTAGATGAGTCATCTAAAAGGAAGACTGCTAATTTTTTTTTTTTTTTCCTTTGGCGGTACGTGGACCTCTCACTGTTGTGGCCTCTCCCGTTGCGGAGCACAGGCTCCGGACGCGCAGGCTCAGCGGCCATGGCTCACGGGCCCAACCGCTCCGTGGCATGTGGGATCTTCCCGGACCGGGGCATGAACCGGTGTTCCCTGCATCGGCAGGCGGACTCTCAACCACTGCACCACCAGGGAAGCCCTGACTGCTAAAATTTTTAACCTTCAACTTCAGCCAATTAAGGCCCCTAAATGATACCAAAACCCTCCTAGTTTCTGCTATTATTTCAAAGAGCCAGGGCATTGGAAAAGAGATTGTTACAAATTTAAGCACCTCAGGTTTTTAATGAGAGTCCTATTTCTCACAAATCCTAAGGCTGATCTGGATGACATAAAGTTCCCTAGAGGTTCTACTTTGTTACAATATGTGGGTGATTAGCTTCTTTTCTCTCCTTCTCAAGCCTCCTCACAGGAACACAGCGTTCACTTGCTAAAGCTTTTAGCCTTAAAGGGACCTATGGTTGCTGAGGAAAAATTGCAGTTTACCCAAACCCAGGTTCAATATTTAGGGCATCTGATATCAGAATATATGCTACAGCTAGATCCAGATAGACTTCTCAGTGTCATAAATTTCCCTAAACCCAAAACTAAGTGCCAACTGCAAGGTTTTCTTGGGCTAGCTCGTTATTGCTAAAATTGGATTCCAAATTTTTCTCTTAAGGCCAAACCTCTGGTTGTTTTACTCAACAAGAACTACTCCCACCCAATTTTATGGGAAGAACAGAGCAACATAGGCTTTAAGGCCTTAAAGGAGAGGTTGATAAACCCACATGCCCTAGGGCATCCCAATTATCCTTTTTTCCTTTTTGTGTAGGAAAAGGAAGGGAATGCCTTTGGGGTACTCACCCCCAAACACAGGGGCCACCATTAACCTGTAGGGTATTATAGACAGTAACTGAACCCTGTGGCACAGGGATACCCCCTTTGCCTTAGGGCCTTTATGACCACTGCCCTTTTGGTTAAGACCACCAAGAAAACCATTGTGGGGTCCCCTTTAACTATTTTTGTACCTCATGCAGTAGAAGCTCTCCTGAATTCTCATCACACTCAACATTTCTCAGCCAGCCGCCTCACCTCCTATGAAGTCCTTTAGTTAACTGCTCCTCACATATACCTCTTCTGCGTTGGAATGACCTTAAGCCTGCTACTCTTCTGCCCTCCATCACTGATGGAGTCCCTCACGACTATTTAAAACTGACGGATCATCTCCTGACTCCTCTTGATAATCTGCAGTGAATTCCTTTGGGTAATGCTGACTTCTCATTGTTCACTGATGGTTCTTATTTAAAAGATGACAATGGCAAATATATCGCTGGCATGCTACTACAACTCCTTTTGATGTTGTTGAGGCAGCATATTTACCTATAACTGCTTCAGCCCAACAGGCTGAATTATATGCTCTTATATGGGATTATACTTTATCCAAGGACAAAACTGCCAATATTTATGCTGTAGTAGACTATGCTTTCAGAGTAGCTCATGATTTTGGAATGCTGTAGAAGCAATGTGCTTCCTTACTTCCAGTGGAAATAAAATTTAAAATGATCACGAAAAAGTGCCTACCTTACTTGTCCCACTTGTCTAAAATACAGCTTGTGGAAGACTGATTGTACTGCTCTTGGACATTTTAAACTGCCTAATGAACCATTTGAGGTCTGGCAATTGGATTTAATACAACTCCTTTTGCCTCATAGATACAAATATGCTTTAGTCATGGTCTGTGTGTTTTCACACTGGACTGAGACCTTCCCGAGCAGACAGGCTACTGACTCTTATGTGCCTAACGTCCTTTTGGAAAAGATTATCCCTACCTGAGTAATTCCTTCATGCTTCATAGTGATTAAGGAACCCATTTTACTGGTCAGATACTTCAACAAGTCTGTGCTGTTTGGCTGGTTTTACAGCACTTTCACTGTGCTTACCACCATCAGTCCTCTGACTGAGTTGAATGAGCTAATGGTATTATTAAGACTCCTTGGAAAAAAAATTGTAGAGTCTTTCCAAAAGGCATTGTCAAAAACATTGCCATTTTTCTTTCTAAATCCCAGATCCTTTTCAAAATCTCAGATTTTGAAACTCATAAACTCTCACCCTTTGATATCGTCACAGGATGCCCAATGATCTTGCCTTTTTGACCCAGACAGGATAAAAGGAGGGATACTCCAATATTAGAAGGCTGAAATTGCTTCTATTAGAAATAACAATGCTGGGCTTCCCTGGTGGCACAGTGCTTGAGAATCTGCCTGCTAATGCAGGGGACACGGGTTTGAGCCCTGGTCTGGGAGGATCCCACATGCCACGGAGCAACTAGACCTGTGAGCCACAACTACTGAGCCTGCGAGTCTGGAGCCTGTGCTCCGCAATAGTGAGAGGCCCGTGCACCGCGATGACGAAGAGTGGCCCCCGCTTGCCACAACTAGAGAAAGCCCTCACACAGAAACGAAGAACCAACACAGAAAAAATAAATTAATTAACTAATAAACTCCGGCCCCCAACATCTTAAAAAAAGAGAGAGAAAGAAAGAACGATGCTTTGGTAGAGCAATCTTTTCATGGTGAGCTCTTGGGAGATGAAGACCATATTGTCACACCTTGCAATCTGAAGATTTTTTCTACTGAAAAAGACACTGCAAGAACTGTTTTCAATCTCTCTGGAGAGGCCCCTATTAGGTACTGCTAACCAATACTTGTGCTGTCAAACTCCAAGGAAATAGACTCTTGGATTCACATGACATACCTAAAGAAAGCACCAAACTCTGACTGGACCTCCTGGAATCTGAGTAGATGACAATTGATAAGACAGCTTTCCAAAATATCTGGACCAAGCTTGTTGGACATCTGTCTGCCAACCTTTGATGATGACATAACACTTCAGATGATCTCCAGTGTCTATGATCTTGATAACATAAGGGTTTTAGACGAAAAGTGCCTGAGAGTTCTCCCCCCTACTCCTCCTTGCTACTCCAGTGTGACCTCAATAGTTTTCCATCTGTGCACTTTCCCTCTGGTGTGGAACACTACCCTCAGGAAAGGTCCTTCCTCACACTGAAGGACAAAAAAGCTGCTGGAACTGAAAAATCAGACTTGATCAGTGATGCTTTCAGAGAAAGATCTTGATCAAAAGAGGGAAATGTAAAAATTAATGAACAGAAACCCCAATTAAAATAGGGTCAGGAGGCCAGAAGGGGGAGCTCTCATGCCCTATGATGATAGCAGAGCCCAATAGGAAGAAGAGAGACACCCTCTTCTTGCCTGGAAAGAGCTCAGCCAGTGAGAAATTGTCACAACTCAGTCAGTGTAGAGCCGCTGTAGTTTGAACTCTCAATTCCTCCAATGGACACTTTCTTTACTATAGCGGTCTCAAAGTTCTTTTTCCTTCTTTAAGAGAGTTCTTTCCCCCTTGCTCTGTGTGTGGCGGGGGGGTGGGGGGGGGGAAGACTTGCAGGTGGCTTGCCTTGGTTACAGACCCCAAATTGCAATTCTTGGCTGATCTTGAGTAAACCCATTTTTGCTGGAGAAATAACCAGCAGTCTATTTGTTTTAGGTCAACACCTAGGACTAGGGGTAGAGAGGGCTGGGGGATAATGCAGACTGACTGCTAATGTTCTCATTAGAGTGACAAATATATTCTAAGATTGATTATGGTTGTATAAAACTGTGAGTTACTAAAAACCAGTGAGGTATAGAATTTAAGTGGGTGAATTTTTGGCATGCAAATTTTATCTCAATAAAGATGTTATATAAAAAACAAAAACACCACCACCCCCCCCCACACACACATCTCTAGTCCCTCAGTCAAGGGTTGGCTGCTGGGAGGAAGGGGTTAGAATTTGAGGGTCTGTGTGATGGGACCTCAGGAATTGCCTCCAAAGGTTTGTTTGCATCTCATTAAGTGGCAGCACAAGTGAATTCAAGGAAATTTGACCAAGAGCTGTAATCCTTAGGGTTCAAGTTTATAGAGAGTGACATTCTCACTGAGAAGTCACTGCAGAAGGAGGCTCTACTTTGCCCTCACACAAGAGGCAATGGAGTGAAGCTGTCCTCTGGGCACAGCCTCTGGGGACGGCTTTACTGGCATGATGAGACTTCTCCCTGTGAGCTGTGGCCTCTCTCACAGAGATGCCTCTGCCACTATGTTTCTGAGTAGTCACGTGTGCCTCAGACACACCTAACCATATTTCCAAATCTTCTCACTTAGCTCAGTAGCAATGAGTCTCCTGTCTTTGAAGAAAGGCTGCAACTAGGACAAGGTCTCCCCAACACTGTTACTCTTATTTGGTCCCCATTCCACCTTCCGATGTGACTCATCAGTGTTGGTTTCTGCAGGGCAGCCAGTGCCTCTGGGCTTTGAAGGGTCAGCACACTGGACATTCATAAACTATCAGGGCTTCCTGAATGGATAGAGACTTGAAGGAAGTTAGAATGGGATTTTGCACATTGCTGCTCTCTGTGGAATGAGGGACATTAAGCACTGCACCCTGGGGACAACTTGGGGCATTCTGTTTGCTCTACAAAGTAAGTAGAAGTCTTTAGTTAGGCATTCTTTCATTCAGTCATTTATTCAGTTAACCGTAGTTGAACACTTACACAATCTGCTACATTCAGGGGGGTCAGAAGGGAAAAATGCTTTGCACATTGGAGCTGCCCTGGGGCTGCTCAGGGTCTACTGGGAAGTTAGGCACAAACCTAAACAGCTATAACAGAAAGTGGAATCTGGTGCATTTTGCTTTGGGGATGAGATGCCTACTTAGATAAGGTAATTCTTAAAGCTGTTATTTAATGATAAAATTAATCCATACATACAAAGAGCTTTTATAGAATATCAGTGACAGCATGTGAGGCCCTAAATGATAGTATTTTATTAAAAATTTTCACAGAGGACTCTAATGTACAGCCAGAGTTGAGAACCACTGCTCTCAACAATTTATTAAAAAGTAGAGAAATAATATAGCTATAGTCACTACATATCCTGTAAACAAATTTGGGCTATAGCTTAACAGAATTATTTTCTGACTTGTGAATTTAGTTATACAGAAAACAGTTTTGTCAAGCAATTGTTTTAAATCAGTAGTTCTCAATCTCTTTGGTCTCAGGACCCATTACACTTTTAAATATTATTGAGGATCCAAAGAGTTTTTGTTTATGTGTGTTATTTCCATGGATATTTACTGTATTACTGTTTTATAAATTAAAACTGAGACATTTTAAATATATTTTGTATTAATTTATTTTAAAATAACATTAACAAACCCATTACACGCTAACACCAAGAGCATAGTTTTATAAACAATAACTATATTTTCAAAAACAAAACAGTTTCATGAGAGGAGAGGCACTCTTTCATTTTGTAAGTCTTTTAAATGTCTGGGTTAATAGGAGACAGCTGGATTCTCTCTCTTCTTGGCATTCAATCTGTTGTGATATCTCACATGATCTAGGCTCTGAAAAACTTCACCGGACCCTCAGGGAAAGAATGCGAACAAGGCAAATGACGTTTTAGCATTATTATGAAAATAGTTTCAATGTCAGGGACTCCACTGAAAGATTCTCAGGGATCCCCACATTATATGAATTCTCATAACAACTCTGTCATTGAAGAAAAGTGAAGAAACAGGCTTGGGAAGGGAAGGAACTGCCCAGGATCACATGGTGGTGACAGCAGTACTGGGATTTGCTCGCAGGTGGCTGTCTGTGAAGTGGGAGCTCTGCCACCACATGTCACCTCTCAACAGTTCATACAATACTTAACGGTCACTTGATTTTTTCACTCATCTATTGCTTATGTTGATAAGATATTGTTTCCTTAGACTTGTTTGAAGAACTTAACAAACTCAAGGGTAGCTTTTCTTCATTTTTTTCAAATATCTCAAAGCAACTTTCTAATTCTTTTGGATGAATAAGCAGTATTAAACAAATTATCAAATGACTCTTCTCATCCCCACAAATTTTAAATCATTGGAAATGATTATGATACTTGCAGTAAGAATTTGATTTCTTTTTCTTTAGTTTTAAATAGTTTGTTCTATTCTAACCCAATATTTAACATCCTAATAAATTTTGTTTTCAAAAAAAACCCCCAGCAAACACTGTTTCAGTGAAGTACAAAGGGGATAGAACCTAGAGAGTTTCAGGTTCGCAATTAATTTTTTTTATGTAGGAATTTTAATGAAGTTTTCTTCAAACCACAAGTATATATCTACAAAAGCTACAATTACTGAGCAAAATAAGGCTCTCATTACATCTTCCCTTCCTACAAGAGCAATGTCTTTTCCTATTAACCATCAGCACTAATCAGTGTTTCTTTATCACTTATAATTCTCCTTTGCTATGGTAAATAAAACCCCAAATCACAAACAAAACTGCTATATTGGATAACAGATTTTGCTGTGGATGTTGTTTTTATGTTTATTTTTGTTTTTGTTTTTGCCTTTTTTTCCTAGATGTCAGTTGCAAGTCCTAGGTCCCTGTGACCTTCCGAGTAATAGAATGCCCCACATAATGTAATTTGTGCTCACTATTAGGTCTAATTATAACTATTCATGTTGCAAGTACTCAGACAGTAGAAGAAATAAATGGCTGTTTTAATGTCCTCATACACACAAAAAAATATTAAAAAACATGGAAGCACTCTGATACAGAAACACTTTTTCTTCTTCGATCATCTTTTTAGTGAGTAGTTGTTAAGATAAAGCTTTGAACACAAACTCATTTCCAAGATAACTGCAGAAAAAAGTTGGAAAGCTCACTAAAAATATTTCCCTTTCTTTCTAAGGGTATCCCATTTAATCTTTGTTTATTTCCTTATGAATCTTAGAATAAGTGATAGAGACAATTAAGTTTATTCTTCCAAAGATTTAAATTGGATAAAGTAGACAGTTTACACAGCAATAGTCTACATGTTATATAACAGGTACAAATAGCTGTGCATACATTATTAGCCATATTTATCCTAAATTCTTTTACTCTGCGTCACAAAATTTTAGAAGTTTTTTCTTTTTTCTAAATTTTGGTATGAGAATTATAATACTATTTTGCATAGACTTTCCATTTTGATACTATATTACACTTTGAAAATAGCCCCAGTGGAAGAGATTGGTAACATTGGAAGAACTGGGAGGAAAATTGTGAAATATAATCTTCGAAACCTCTTAAAATATATATATATATGTATAGCTGATTCACTTTGTTATGAAGCAGGAACTAACACACCATTGTAAAGCAATTATACTCCAATAAAGATGTTAAAAAAAATGAGGTGTTTTAACTGCAAAAAATAATAATAACAATAAGGATTTGATCATTATTAGTTCCCTCTCAAATGTGGTCCAGTTTCTTAGAAATTATGTTTATAGATAAAGTTTCCTGTATTTTGTTTGAATAAAAATTTAAAAAATGATTTATATATATCTCTTGGTATAATTATATTTAAGTACTTTTCTCATCTTGTAAAATAACAAATACAATTAGATTAACACAATTTTAGAAATATATACTATCCAGTTTTCACTAATGTACAATCACAATTAATTGTTTTTTAAGAAAGAGCCTCAGAAACTTTATTTTTGCTTTTTTGAACTCATCATTTTTAGTGGGTATGCTAATGATTTTATCAACAAGTCTGCTATTTCTCAGAATGCAAGAAAGCAAAATCTTTCACCTGACAGGGCAACACATTAATTCCAGGACTTTTATAGAAATATCTTACTAAAAGAAGAAAAAATGGCTCTTTTATATTTGTGGCAAATGAATCTGATAAAATAGTAAAACATAGAGTTTTCCCCAATCCTTGTTGCCAAACTTTTGGAGTTTCTATAGCATCATGCACAATTATTTCATTTTTTTGTTTGAGTAAAATAAAATTCTCAGCCAAAGTGGAAATTTGCTGGTGGGGCGATCTGTAGATTTGACGTGGTAACCAAGCTAATGGCAGAATATTCAGCTTTGGTTTTCTTTGCCACAACTTCTATTTTAATCTAATTATCTTCATTGAATCAGTCAAAAGAGCTGAAACTGAACAAATATTTGTTGGATATCACATGTACCGGTAAAGTCTAGATAGATTCCAACTATAAGGAGAAGTTTACTTACTAATTTGGATGCCAATGTTACCTGGGGGATATTACACGTCTTTTTCAAAGGTTTCTTTTTCTTAGCCTCATTTAAAGAATATGAAAAAGAATATATATGTGTGTATATATATATATATATATATATATATACATATGTATGTAACCGAATCACTTTGCTGTACACCAGAAATTAACACAACATTGTAAATCAACTATACTTAAATTTAAAAAGTAATAAAATCAGAGTAGATTTAAATTGCCCTTAGCACTTGCTTTGTCGCTAAAATAAAAGTTTACCACTAATTTCAAACGTACATCAAACAATTGCAAACCACAGGCAAAAATTTACCTTGAAGGTTAATGCCTAGAAACACACCTTCATCATTTTTGTCATCCCATTAGGTTTGCCTTCTTACAATTGCATAGCCATTTTTCTTTAAGACAATCTTGTGTATTATACAAATTAAAATAAACTTAATTTTATTTTTAAAATAAAGTCTGTATATATTTAAGAGGTACAATATGATGATTTGAAGTACATATACATAGCGAAAGGATTACTACAATCAAGCTAGTTCACATATTATCTGCTCACATAGTTACCATATATTTTGGTGATGAGAGTACCTGAGATCTACTGTCTTAGTAAATCTCCAGTATTCAATACAATATTTTTAACTATAGTCATCATTCTGTACATTAGATCTCTAGACTTATCCATTCTCTATAACTGCAGCTTTGTACACTTTGACCAACATATCTCCATTTCCCCCACCTCCGCATGCTTGGTAATCACCATTCTACTCTCTGCTTCTAACTCTGCTTCTAACTTTTTCAGATTCCACATATAAGTGAGATTGTGCTTTTTTTTTCCCCCGCCCTGGATCTGGCTTATTTCAGTTAGCATAATGTCCTCCAGTTTCATACATGTTGTTGCAAGTTGCAGGATCTCTTTCTTTTTTTAAGGCTGAATAATTTTCCATTGTGTTTCTTTATCCATTCATCCACTGATGGACACTTAGATTGTTTCCATATATTGGCTATGGTGAGTAATGCTGCAATTAATATGGGAGCACAGTTATTTCTTTGAAATACTCATAGAGATTCATTTCCTTTGGGTATATACCAGGGGAGGGATTGTTGAATCATACGGAAGGTCTTTTTTTAGTTTTTGAAGAACTTCCATACTATTTTCCATAATGGCTGTACTAATTTATATTCCCATGAACAGTGTATGAGGGTTTCATTTTCTCCACAACCTCACCAACACTTATCATTTATTTTAATATTTTTTAATAATAGCCATCCTAACAGCTGTGAGGTACTATCTGATTGTGATTTTGAGTTGCATAATCCTGATGATTAGTGATGTTGAACACATTTTCATATGCTTGTTGTCCATCTATATGTATCCTTTGGAAAAATGTCTATTCAGGTCCTTTGCCCATTTTTTAATTGGGTTATTTGTTTTATTGCTGTTGAGTTATATGTGTTTCTTATATATTTTGGATATTAATCTCTTATCAAATATATGGTTTGCAAATATTTACTACCATTCCATTGTTTGTCTTTTCACTTTGTTGATTGTTTCCTTTGCTGTGTAGATTTTTTCTAGTTTTATGTTGTCCCACTTGTTTATTTTTGCTTTTTTTGCCTGAGCTTTGGTGTCATTCCAAAAACTTATTGCTAAAACTAATGTCAAGGAGATTTTCCCCTACATTTTCTCCTGGGAATTTTATGACTTCAAGTCTTATACTTAAATCTTTAATCCATTTTGAGTCAATTTTTGTGTATGGTATAAGAGTCCAATTTCATTGTTTTATATGTGGATCTCTATTTTTCCCACCACTATTTGTTGAAGAGACTATCCTCTCCCCATTGTGTATTCTTGGAACCCTTGCCAAAAATTATTTGACCATATATGCTTGGATATATTTCTGGGCTCTCTTTTTGTTCCACTGGTCTAAATATCTGTTTTTATGTCACTACAATAATGTTTTGATTACTATACATTTGTAATGTAATTTGAAGTCAGGAAGTATGGAGCCTCCAACTCTGGTCTTCTTTCTCAAGATTGCTTTAGCTATTCAGAGTATTTTGTAGCTCCATACAGATTTTAGAATTGTTTTTTCTATGTCTGTGAAGAATACCACTGGAACTTTTATAAGGGTTGCACTGAATCTGTATATTGCTTTGAGAAGTATGCGTATTTTAACAACAATAGTATCAAAAGGATTATACACCAGGATCAAGTGGGATTTATCCCTGGGATGCAAGGTTGGTTTAACATTTGTAAATCAATTAATGGAATACATCACTTTAACAGAATGAAAGATAAAAAACACATGATTCTTGAAACAGACACAGAAAAAGCAGCTGACAAAGTCAAACATACATTCATGATAAAAACTCTCAACAAAATAAGTATAAAAGGAAATATTTTTCCTTAACATAATAAAAGCTGTTTATGAGAATCCCACATCTAACATAATGATCAATGGGGAAAATTGAAAGCTTTTCCTTTCATACAAGAATTTGATACAAGGCAAAGACACTCACTCTTGCCACTTTTATTCAACACAGTACTGGAAGTACTGGCAAGAGCAACAAGATAAGAAAAGGAAATAAAAGGCAACAAAATCAGAAAGGAAGAAATAAAATTATCTCTACATGATCCTATATGCATAGGCATTTATTTTACATTGTATTTGAGGCCCATTGATTTGGAGGGGAAAAGAGCACCACTAAAACATACACACAAAATATATTCATCATATTTTGATAATATATCTTTGTTTTTGTGAGTAATAATGCTATTTCTGGATTTTGTTTTTTTAGGCATATGTTATATTGGGATAAAAGCGACCCAAATATTACACTTCTGTATTCTCCTTGAGTTCTGAATCAGTTGAGAAATGAAACAAAACATAATAAATCAGGTGGAAATCATAATATCACATTTATTGTATGTAAAGCTGTTATTGGATAATTAGGCTTTTATCTATGGGCAAGTGGACCTTTAATACTCAATTCCAAAATTAGGCAGAATTAGTCACCCAGACACAAGCAGTAGTGGAAAAACCAAGCTCCCTCCTCCCTGCATGGAGTACTGAACCCAATTCAAGCTTTCTGCAAGGCAGCTATTCCCAAAGAGAAAAAAGATATGAAAGGTCTAGGACAGCAGTCTCAAAGTGTGTTTCTAGGATGAGCAACATTTGCATCATCTGGGAAGTTGCTAGAAATGCAAATTATCAGAAGCCTTCTAAGACATTCTAAATCACAAATCCTGGGGAGAGGATGCAGAAAATCTATTTAACAAGTCCTCCAGGTGATTCTGAGGCAAAGTAAAAATTGAAACCCAACAATTTATCTCAGTTTCTTCTTCCAAACCAGTTTTATTGTATTAAAAGGCTTATTATATTAGTGGGACTACTTTCATATGAAAGAAAACATTAGGAGTGGGGAAGGAGTGTTTTGCTCCTGAAATTTGTTTTGAATTATAATACTTATTGACTCAGTTTAGTTTTACTTTAGAGTAATATTATTGGAAATTCCAGATCATTTGAATAGTTTATGGGTACCCAGGAACAGAATAGTTGACACTGAGATTGTTTTAGAAAAAGGTATGTATACCTACCATAAATGTGAATGATTATTTCAGTCTTCATAATTGTGATCTAGACAAGAATCCATGTTTACAATTTTTTGCCTTTCTTTTGATGATTGGCATGTGAGGCTTCTCTAGTCAATATTCGGGGACTGGTGCACATTTGCCAAAGCCCCAGAATTCATACAAGTCATCCAGTTGCCCCGTCACCTTTAACTAATCTTACCTCTATTTGTTTATTGTTAGACTTTGTGACACATGAGCATAATGTGTGGAACATGGTGATACAAACAACCTAGATTAAACAATCTCCTTTAATTAGTGACTATATCCCCTTAGGTAAATTACTAAACCTCTCAGGCTTCTTACAACAAACAAACAAACAAACACTTGGCTTTTTTAAAAAATCTTATAGAAAATGTGAATTTTGTAATGTGACCTTTTTGTTTTCAATATTAGGAAATTCAGTGAAAATTTTGGGGCCAGGTTGCAATATTTATACGTTAGATTAAAACATGTAATTCTTTGTATTAACTTTCTGCTTTTATTTTACTTTTGCCTTGATTTCTTTTTTATTTTATCTTATTATATTGTAGCCAATATTAAAAAACATTTTTTTTCACATCTTTATTGGAGTATAATTGCTTTACAATGTTATGTTAGTTTCTGCTGTACAACAAATTGAATCAACTATACATATACATATATCCCCATATCTCCTCCCTCTTGCATCTCTCTCCCACCCTCTCTAACCCATCCCTCTAAGTCGTCACAAAGCATTGAGTTGATCTCCATGGGCTATGCTGCATCTTCCCACTAGCCATCCATTTTACATTTGGTAGTGTATATATGTCAGTGCTATTCTCTCACTTCATCCCAGCTTCCCCCCACCAATGTCTTCAAGTCCATTCTCTGTGTCTGCATCTTTATTCCTGTCCTGCCATAGGTTCATCAGTACTTCTTTTTTAGATTCCATATATATGTGTTAGCAAATGATATTTGTTTTTCTCTTTCTGACTTGCTTCACTTTGTATGACATACTCTAGGTCCATCCACTTCACTACAAATAACTGAATTTCATTCCTTTTCATGACTGAGTAATATCCCATTGTATATATGTGCCACATCTTCCTTATCTATTCATCTGTTGATGGACATTTAGGCTGTTTTCATGTCCTGGGTATTGTAAATAGTGCTGCAATGAACACTGTCATACATGACTCTTTTTGAATTATGGTTTTCTCAGGGTATATGCCCAGTAGCGGGATTGCTGAATCATTTGGTAGTTCTATTTTTAGTTTTTTAAGGAACCTCCATACTGTTCTCCACAGTGGCTGTGGCAATTTTCATTCCTACCAACAGTGCAGGAGGGTTCACTTTTCTCCAGATCCCTTCTGGCATTTATTGTTTGTAGATTTTTTGATGAAGGTCATTCTGACTGGTGTGAGGTGATACCTCATTGTGGTTCTGATTTGCATTTCTCTAATGATTAGTGATGTTGAGCATCTTTTCATGTATTTGTTGGCCATCTGTATGTCTTCTTTGGAGAAATGTCTACTTAGGTCTTCCACCCATTTTTGGATTGGGTTGTTTGTTTTTTTGAAATTGAGCTGAATAAGCTGCTTGTATATTTTGGAGGTTAATTCTTTGTCCATTGCTTCAGTTGCAAATATTTTCTCCCACGCTGAGGGTTGTCTTTTCATCTTGATTATGGTTTCCTTTGCTGTACAAAAGTTTTTAAGTTTAATTAGGTCTCATTTGTTTATTTTTGTTTTTATTTTCATTACTCTCGGAGGTGGGTCAAAAAGGATCTTGCTGTGATTTATGTCATAGACTGTTCTGCCTATGTTTTCCTCTAAGAGTCATAGTGTCTGGCCTTACATTTAGGTCTTTGATCCATTTTGAGTTTATTTATGGTGTTAGGGAGTGTTCTAATTTCATTCTTTTACATGTAGCTGTCCAGTTTTCCCAGCACCACTTATTGAAGAGGCTGTCCTTTCTCCACTGTATATTCCTGCCTTCTTTTTCAAAGATAAGGTGACCATATGTGCGTGGGTTTATCTCTGGGTTCTCTATCCTGTTCCATTGATCTATATTTCTGTTTTTGTGCCAGTACCATACTGTCTTGATTACTTTAGCTTTGTAGTATAGTCAAAAGTCAGGGAGCCTGATCCTCCAGGTCTGTTTTTCTTTCTCAAGTTTGCTTTGGCTATTTAGAGTCTTTTGTGTTTCCATACAAATTGTAAAATTTTTTGTTCTAGTTCAGTGAAAACTGCCATTGGTAATTTGATAGGGGTTGCATTGAACCTGTAGATTGCTTTGGGTAGTATAGTCATTTTCACAATATTGATTCTCCCAATCCAGGAGCATGGTATATCTCTCCATCTGTTTATGTCATCTTTGATTTCTTTCATCAGTGTTTTGTAGTTTTCTGAGCACAGGTCTTTTGCCTCCTTAGATAGGTTTATTCCTAGGTATTTTATTCTTTTTGTTACGATGGTAAATGGGATTGTTTCCTTAATTTTTCTTTCTGTTGTTTTGTTGTTAGTGTTTAGGAAAACAAGAGATTTCTGTGCATTAATTTTGTATCCTGCAACCTTACCAAATTCATTGATTAGTTCTAATAGTTTTCTGGTGGCATCTTTAGGGTTTTCTATGTATAGTATCATGTCATTGGCAAACAGCAAAATATTTACTTCTTTTCCAATTTGGATTCCTTTTTTTTTTTTTTAACATCTTTATTGGGGTATAATTGCTTTACAATGGTGTGTTAGTTTCTGCTTTATAACAGAGTGAATCAGTTATACATACACATATGTTCCCATATCTCTTCCCTCTTTGTCTCCCTCCCTCCCACCCTCCCTATCCCACCCCTCCAGACAGCCACAAAGAACCGAGCCGGTTTCCCTGTGCCATGTGGCTGCTTCCCACTGGCTATCTACCTTACGTTTGTTAGTATATATATATGTCCATGTCTCTCTCTCGCCCTATCACACCTCACCCTTCCCCCTCCCCATATCCTCAAGTCTGTTCTCCATGGATTCCTTTTATTTCTTTTTCTTCTCTGATTGCTGGGGCTAGGACTACCAATACTATATTGAATAATAGTGATGAGTGGACATCCTTGTCTTGTTCCTGATCTTAGAGGAAGTGCTTTCAGTTTTTCACCATTAAGAATGAAGTTTGCTGTAGGTTTGTTGTATATGGCTTTTATTATGTTGAGGAAGTTTTCCTCTATGCCCACCTCCTGGACAGTTTTTTTCATAAACGGGTGTTGAATTTGCCAAAAGCTTTATCTGCATCGATTGTGATGATCATATGGTTTTTATTCATCAATTTGTTAACATGGTGTATCACAGTGGTTGTTTTGCATATATTGAAGAATCCTTGCATCCCTGGGATAAATCCCACTTGATCATGGTGTATGATCCTGTCAATGTGTTTTCGGATTCTGTTTGCTAGTATTTTGTTGAGTAATTTTGCATCTATGCTCATCAGTGATATTGGTCTGTAATTTTCCTTTTTTGTGATATCTTTATCAGGGTGATGGTGGCCTCATAGAATGAGTTTGGGAGTGTTTCCTCCCTCCGCAACTTTTTGGAAGAGTTTGAGAAGGATAGGTGTTAACTTTTCTCTAAGTGTCTGATAGAATTCACCTGTGAAACCATCTGGTCCTGGATTTTTGTTTGTTAGAAGATTTTTAATTACATTTTCAATTTCATTATGTGTGATTGGTCTGTTTATATTTTCTAATTCTTCCTGGTTCAATCTTGGAAAGTTGTACCTTTCCAAGAATTGTCCATTTCTTCCAGGTTGTCAATTTTATTGGCATATCGTTGCTTGTAGTAGTCTCTTATGATCCTTTGTATTTCTGCAGTGTCATTTGTAATCTCTCCTTTTTCATTTCTAATTTTATTGATTTGAGTCCTCTCCCTTTTTTTCTTGATGAGTCTGGCTAAAGGTGTATCAAGTTTGATTATCTTCTCAAAGAATCAGCTTTTAGTCTTATTGATCTTCCTATTGTTTTCTTCATTTCTATTTCATTTATTTCTGCTCTGTTCTTTATGATTTCTTTCCTTCTGCTAACTTTGGGTTTTCTTCATTCTTCTTTTTCTAGCTGCTTTAGGTGTAAGGTGAGATTGTTTATGTGAAATTTTTCTTGTTTCTTGAGGTGAGCTTGAATTGCTATAAACTTTCCTCTTAGAACTGCCTTTGCTGCATCCCATAGGTTTTGGATCACCGTGTTTTCATTGTCATTTGTTTCTAGGCATTTTTTAATTTCTTCTTTGATCTCTTGGTTATTTAGCAGTGCACTGTTTAGCCTCCATGTATTCGTGTTTATTACTATTTTTTTTTCCCTCTAAT
Source organism: Lipotes vexillifer (assembly GCF_000442215.2). Taxonomy (NCBI): domain Eukaryota; kingdom Metazoa; phylum Chordata; class Mammalia; order Artiodactyla; family Lipotidae; genus Lipotes; species Lipotes vexillifer. The sequence continues at coordinate 5,259,485 of NW_006770652.1, forward strand.
TGATTTCTAATCTCATAGCCTTTTGGTCAGAAAAGGTGTCTAATACAATTTCATTTTTCTTAAATTTTCCAAGGCTTGATGTGTGACCCAAGATATGATCTATTCTGGAGAAGTTTCCATGGGCACTTGAGAAGAAAGTGTATTCTTCTGCTTTTCGGTGGAATGTCCTATAAATATCAGTTAAGTCTATCTGGACTATTGGGTCATTTAAAGTTTGTGTTGAATTATTTATTTTCTGTCTGGATGTCTGTCTGTGTAAGTGGGGTGTTAAAGTCCCCCACTATTATTGTGTTACTGTCGATTTCTCCTTTTATGGCTGTTAGCATTTGCCTTATGTATTGAGGTGCTCCTATGTTGGGATGCATGAATGTTTATAATTGTTATGTTTTCTTCTTGGATTGATCCCTTGATCATTATGTAGTTTCCTTCCTTGTCTCTTGTAATAGTCTTTATTTTAAAGTCTATTTTGTCTGATATGAGTATTGCTACTCCAACTTTCTTTTGATTTCCATTTGCATTGAATATTTTTTTCATCCCCTCACTTTCAATCTGTATGTGTCCCTAGGTCTGAAGTGGGTTTCTTTTAGACAGCATATATAAGGGTCTTGTTTTTGTATCCATTCAGTCAGTCTGTGTCTTTTGGTTGGAGCACTTAATCCATTCACATTTACGGTGATTATTGATATGTATGTTCCTATTATTATTTTCTTAATTGATTTGTGTTTGTTTTTGTGGGTCTTTTTCTTCTCTTGTGTTTCCTGCTTAGAGAAGTTCCTTTAGCATTTGTTGTAAAGCTGGTTTGGTGGTGCTGAAATCTCATAGCTTTTGCTTGTCTATAAAGCTTTTGATTTCTCCGTTGAATCTGAATGAGATCTTTGCTGGGTAGAGTAATCTTTATTGTAGGTTTTTCCCTTTCATCACCTTAAATGTGTCCTATCAGTCCCTTCTGGCCTGTAGAGTTTCTGTTGAGAAATCAGCTGTCAACCTTATGGGGATTCCCTTGTATGTTATTTTTTGCTTTTCTCTTGCTGCTTTTAATATTTTTTCTTTGATTTTATTTTTGTTAGCTTGATTAATATGTGTCTAGGTGTGTTTCTTCTAGGGTTTATCCTGTATGGGACTCCCTGTGCTTCCTGGACTTGAGTGGCTATTTCCTTTTCCATGTTTGGGACGTTTTCAACTGTAATCTCTTCAAATATTTTCTCAGACCCTTTCTCTTTCTCCTCTTTTTCTGGGACCCCTATAATTCGAATGTTGGTGCATTTAATGTTGTCCCAGAGGTGTCTGAGACTGCCCTCAATTCTTTTCATTCTTTTTTCTTTATTCTGCTCCATGGCAGTTATTTCCACCATTTTATCTTCCAGCTCACTTATCTGTTCTTCTGCCTCAGTTATTCTGCTATCAATTCCTTCTAGAGTTTTTAAAATTTCAGTTATTGTGTTGTTTGCCACTGTTTGTTTGCTCTCTAGTTCTTCTAGGTCCTTGTTAAATGTTTCTTGTACTTTCTCCATTCTATTTCCAAGATTTTGGATCATCTTTACTATCATTACTCTGAATTCTTTTTCAGGTAGGTTGCCTATTTCATCTTCATTTATTTGGTCTTATAGGTTTTAACCTTGCTCCTTCGTCTGTAACATACTTTTTTGTTGTTTCATTTTTTTTTTTTTGATGGGTGGGGCTGTATTCCTGTCTTACTTGTTGTTTGCTCTGAAGCGTCTAGCACTAGATTTTGCAGGCAGTTGGGTAGAGCCAGGTCTTGGTGCTGAGATGAAGACCTCCAGGAGGCCTCACTCCAATTAATATTCCCTAGGGTCTGAGGTTCTCTGTTAGTGCAGCAGTTTGGACTCTGCACTCCCACCACAGGGGCTCAGGCCTGACCCCAGCCTGGGAACCAAAATCCTGCAAGCTGCATGGTGCAGCAAAAGAAAAGAAAAAAAGGAGCAGTACAATAACAAAGCATAAAAAAGAAATAAAACTAGAGAGATAAAAAATACAGTAGGAAAAATAATAATATAATTGAAACAACTGCAGCTAGGTAAAAAAAAACACAACAGAAAAAAAGAAAGAAGAAAAAACAAAAAAAGGAATAAGCCAAAAGGAGCAGAACACTAACAAAGTATAAAGGATAAAATAAAATTAGAAAAATAAAAAAAATTATTAGAAAAAAATAAAAATATAAATGAATCAACAACAACAACAAAGTAAAACAGAGCCCCAACCTAAGAGATAGAAAAAGAAAAAATAAAGGCCGGAAAAGTTCTTGGCTATTGTGGAGCAGAGCCTAGGTGGGGGTGGAGTGGGGTGGAACTTAGGCAGGGGTGAGGTTTAGGGTGGGGCAAGGTCTAGGCTTAGGACCTGCCCAGAAAGGGAGAGACAGCACGTCCAGAGGAAGGCCTCAGGAGTGTGGAGTTCCGGAGTTTGCAGGTAAGGCCCTGGGTAAGGATGTGTGTGTGGAGTTTAGGCCCAGCGGGGTTGGAGGGGTCTCAGAGGGGGTCTCCGAGTGTAGAGGTAGGGCCCTGGGGGGAGGGTGTAGGGGCGGGCTTGGGCTGGGCAGCTCCAAGGGCAAAGGATTAAGCCCAGGAGCCCAACAGGCTCCCTGGTGCCCAAGTGGACAGGGAAAGCTCTGGCCATGCTCCCTTCTGTTCCTCCGCCACACCCCCTACCCCAGGGTCTCCTCCGTCACTGCTGGACCCCTAACCGTGGGTGGGTCCCACTGGGTGTAGGAACTCCTCCCTTCCCCCAGCTGCCCCTCAGGGGTGCCTTCCCGGAGGTCTGGCCTTTACTTTTGCTCCCCCTTCCCTCCCTCCCACTCCCTCAGGACCCACGTGGTTGGAGGGGACCTTGGTGGGCAGAGAATCAGACCTGGGATCTCAGCAGGCTCCGGGGGTCCAAGTGGACAGGGGAAATGCTGGCGATGCTCCCTTTTGATCTTCTGTGCTCCCGGTGCTCCCTGCCTTTTCCCCTCTGGGCGTGGGATCCCTTCCCTTCCCCCAGCCACCCCTCAGGGGCACTGGTCCCATCCCGCCTCCACTTCTCCCCCTCCCTCACTCCCTTCCATGTCCTACCCGGTAGCTGGGGGCTCCTCCTTTCCCCTTAGGTGTCTGTGGTCCCCCACCGGTGCCTGGTCGGTGCCCTAGGTGTCTATTGTGTGTTTATTGTATGCCCTGTTCTGTGCTAAGTGCTTGACACTCATGTACTTGCAACAGAGGTGGGTAATTGTCTTATTGTAAACCATTTTATAAGCATCCTCAAATCCTTTTGGTTATGGCAAGGGTTAAACAGACAAATATACAAATTAATCTCTCAGACTCATCTATCTTATTCATAAATTGAGAATAGTCACAGTATACAGTATAAATAGTGACACAAGATATTCCTTAACTCTTTATTGATCTGGTTTGCACAATGAACAGAACCTAACTGCATTCATGAGGGAATCCTCATATAACTGAATGTTACACCTTTTATTTAAACTTTTTTTTTTTTTTTTTTTGCGGTATGCGGGCCTCTCACTGTTGTGGCCTCTCCCGTTGCGGAGCACAGGGTCCGGACGCGCAGGCTCAGCGGCCATGGCTCACGGGCCCAGCCGCTCCGCAGTATGTGGGATCTTCCCGGACCGGGGCACGAACCCGTGTCCCCTGCATCGGCAGGCGGACTCTCAACCACTGCGCCACCAGGGAAGCCCTATTTAAACTTTTTGATGAGAATCATGCAGCCGTCCAACTTTTAGAATTACTAAGGAGAAGGATTTCTTGAGACAAAATGTAAAAGAAAAGATAGGCATTAATTCAGATGAATTAGGGTTGTCTTAATAAAATCTTAAAGTAATTCCAGGAAATAAAGGTACTCAGATTTTTAAAAGGCATTCTCAAAGTAAATGTTACTTGGTAAAAAGGAAAACATTACAAAGGTGATGCCTTTGGGCCTCAATCCAAGAGAGCAAAGGCACCCACAAAACCTGGCCAGATTTGATGTAAACTAGAATTTAGAAAGGCTAAAAGATGTCTACCAATTCCAAAGAGGATCTTTCCATTTAAAGTGAGAGGATCAATACCATCAGCCACATTCAAACAGTACCAGGGCGTGTCAATCAGTTTGATACAGCAACGGGCATTTCGCCTTTCCTGGGTCCCTGAGGCTCAGTCTATTTCATTCCTTCATTTAGCGACCCACTCTCTAAAAGCAGGAAGAGGAGGTTTAAGGCTTAGAGGATAAGATGATACCTTTCCTCTTCACAGCCCCTGTTCTTTCTTCTCCAGCTGCAGCCCACCACTGGCTCCAGTTTCCATGGGTCTGCCAAAATTCTATCTGGGGAATGGTTATATGAATAGTCAGTTCTTAAAAAAAAAGAAAAAAATAAATATAAATACCCTGCATATGTGTATACTCAATTAATGCCAAGGAGATAATAATTTTACCTATCAGATTGGTCAATATTGAAAAGAATGAGAATCCTCCATGTCCGTGTGAGTGTGACCGAAAAGGTACAAACTTTCCTGATTGGAGAGGAAATTGATACAATTATCTAGAAGGCAGGTTGAAACTTGATGTTAAGCGTCTTGTAAAAATGCAAACTTTTTGTCCTAGAAATCCCATTTCTAAGAATTTATGCTCTGAGGTAATTGAAGAAGGTAAAATGCTTGACCATAGCAAGTAGTAGAGACTTAGCAAACAATTATATCTAAAGGTTTGAATGCTGTAAGGACCAAATTAAACGTCAGTTTTCCACAACTTGTTTATAACAGCCCAAACTTAGAAGCAATCTAAATGTCTAAAACTATGTGAATATGTTAACCAAATTAGAGTACAACCACCGAACAGAACACTACTTATGTATAAAGTTGGGAATACTATGCCCTACAGTTGTAAGCCTACATGAGAACATGGCCTTAAATGACCTGGAAGGTGGTAGGTGTCAGTTAGTGTTATTTTTTCTTCTTTTAAAAATACACTGTCCTAGAGAGAGATGTATTATTAGGACTCTTCCCATTACAAGCCTCAGAAACACCACTCACTTTACTTAAGTGGCTTAAGTAAAAAAAAAAAAAATTCATTGACTCTCATGATTGGGAAGTGCAAAGGGCTGAACTTCAAGTGTGGATGGATCTAGACCTTTAAAAAACAACATTTGCAGCAACATGGATGGACCTAGAGATTACCATATTATGTGAAGTAAGTCAGACAGAGAAAGACAGACATCACATGATATCACTTATATGTGGAATCTAAAAAATGCTACAAATGACTTTATTTACAAAATATAAATAGAATCACAGACATAGAAAACAAACTTATGATTACCAAAGGGGTTAACAGGGCAAGGGGCAAGGTGGAGGAGAGATAAATTAGGAGTCTGGGATTAACATATTCACACTACTACATATAAAATAGGTAAAGAACAAGGACCTACTGTATAGTACAGGGAACTATACTTAGTATCTTGTAATAACATATAATGGAAGAGAATCTGAAAAAGAATACTAACTGAATCACTTTGCTGTACACTTGAAACTAACACAACATTGTAAATTAACTATACATCAATTTTTTAAAATGTTAAACAAAAAACCCCCAAAACCACAGCTCTCTCTCTCTCTCTCCCAGCTCTGTTTCCTCCTTCCATTTGGCTTTATTCTCAGGCAGGGGCTTCCCATACTGTGGCAAGACATCCAGGTGTAAATCCTGCCAGTTTTGCAATCCTCTGTGAAATTAAATGACTCTCCCTCTACAAAAATCCTAAGTATGGCTCTTCACTGGCCCTGTGTTTGGTCACGTACGCACTCTGAACCAATCACTGTGACTCAAGTCGGCCAGCCTTGGGTAAAGAAATCAAACCTGGAGCCAGGGGTTCTAGAACCTAAAACCATGCCCTGACAGTGGGGGATTTCCCTAAAGTGAAATAAGAATGTTGTATTCAGGAGAAGGGAGGCTGTATGCTGGACAAAAATATCAGATGTTCACTGTAGCAGATATCAAATCACCTCTTTACCTTTCTGACAGAACCTGATGCATTGTCTTGAACACATGTACACAGAAGGTTCTCAATAAGCAGGTGTTATACTCATGTTTAAAAATTGCCAGGAGGCCACAGGAGTGTCCTTTATTTTTTTTCCCCCTGTAGGTGGGTGTCATTAGTACAGGTTGTGCAAGCCCAAGTGTTAACAGCAAACCCCATCTTGGTTCCCTTGTTTATTCCTACAGCACTATTGTAAATTGTTGCCATGAGAATACGGGTGTTCTTTAAAGCCTATTATTATCACCACCTGCTGGTTGCACACTATGTAATGAAGATCATCGTAATGGAAGTCACAGAGTGCGGTAAATGCTTACAGCAGCCTCTCCAAATAGATATAAATAGTTAAAGATGAAAACATATTTTTACATGGACACATTTAAACCAAATCACAGTCATCTTTTAATAAGGACAGGGCAAACACTTGCATCAATCTAACTAATTGCTAGGCTGACTTAAGTACATACATGTTCAATATAAAGGAAAATAATATTCCTGTATAGATAATGCTCAAGGCAATACTTTTTTTTTCTTTCTTTTTGGAACATAACTTCCTTCTGTGGTGTATTTTCCTAGTAGTAAAATGAGCCAATTTTAGGGGAGATGAAAGCAGGGAGAATGACAGGATTGGCTCTGAGGACTTCATTCTTGCAGATTTCCATCATTTCTACCATGGCATTCCTTTTGTTAACCTCAAAAGATCATGCATGATCCAGTTTGGGGGTGGATATTTTTGCTCCATTGCACAGCCTACATAATGAGCCATTTGTATCATGAAGTTCTCGTCCCATCCTCCCACTCAGTATGACTTAATGTCTTCTTTAAGCACTAACCTTAGCAACCCTTACTGTGACCAGGAGGAAGGAATGCCCCTTTCTGGCATTTGTTGAAATTAAAGTCTGTGAGGCCTTAGACACTGAGTTCTGCCTTTTGGAAACAAAAAGCAAATAAACATACACACAAAGCCCAAAAAAAACCCTAGGAATGTTCTTTGTGCTAAAAGAAAGTCCCTCTGAGCCCCCTTTCCCCTTGTCCCCAACAATTCAATCAAATTTTCTTCTATAGCAGCTAGTTGTGGCCTTGTGCCTAAGTTCTGTCTAGGAAAATAGAAAAGAAATAGGCATTTGCAACATCTGGGCTGTGTCCTTGAATGAAGCCCGCCTTTCTGTTACATTCTCCCCCTTCCCTCTGTCATAATGAAGATTTGGTGGTGAGCTGTTGGACCAGGCAGAGAAGGAAAGGCCCCAGCAATGGTGGAGCAACAGCCAGAACAAGCCTGGGTCCTGGTAGCATTGTAGAGCAGAGCTTCCTTACCGGGAATTATCAATTGAATTTATATGTAAATGAGAAATAAACCCTAATCTTCAAGCTTCTATGTTTCTTGAGGTCCCTGCTCCACAAAGCCCAGCTAATCACATAATAAAATCTATCATTAGGGCTTCCCTGGTGGCGCAGTGGTTGAGAGTCCGCCTACCAATGCAGGGCACACGGGTTCATGCCCCGGTCCGGGAAGATCCCACATGCCGCGGAGCGGCTGGACCCGCGAGCCACGGGCGCCG
>NW_006770652.1:5267202-5269749 GCF_000442215.2 Lipotes vexillifer
GGATGCGCAGGCTCAGCGGCCATGGCTCACGGGCCCAGCCGCTCCGCGGCATGTGGGACCTTCCCGGACCGGGGCACGAACCCGTGTCCCCTGCATTGGCAGGCGGACTCTCAACCACTGCGCCACCAGGGAAGCCCTCAGTATTATTATTGTTTAAAAATACTAGTGGAATTAATTTCAATCAGCACATACACTTGTCTAGTAATACATAAAACATTAATGAAATTAATTTCAGATTGAAGATATATATGGCTGTTTAATATTCTTTCAAATCTTCATCAAGTAAAACTCTTCAAGTCCGCATGAACAGCTAAATGGTGTATTTTGCTTTAAAGTTTGCCAAACTGAATATATCTAAACTTATTCCACAGGGAAATCACTGTCTTGCTGTTTTAAGATGCAAATTAAGCAATGCTTACAAAGGATTCTTTCTCATCCACATTACCCAGATGTCAGTGTGGGTCACCTTGCCCTTAAGCAGTCTGACTCCCTCCCAAGATTTCTTCACTTTGTAAGGTGCTTGGTGAACTTAGTTACATCTGGCTCTGGTTTCTGGCATCTGCCAGGGTTGTCCAATCTGCATCTTGCAGCTGGGTAGTTATCTCTTCGCTGTGCAACACTTTTCCCTGGATTTCCTTCCTCCCTCCCAAATACGACCCACATGTGAAGCTGTGTGTGTCAACTAGAGATCCACTGGCAGTGGTCAAAGGATCTGAAACAATCTAGCAGTTAATTTCAAACTGTATATTAGACAACCCTGTTCTTCAAAGCCCTCTTGGACATTTGCACTAACTTACAATACATCCCAGCCAGACACCATTTTATCTGGACTTTATTTCCTTCTCTCTTATGTTTTCCCCGACTTAACTTACAGTTGCCTTCATGGACAGACTGGTTTAGTTTTCTCATTGTCAGGAGTATCTAATCCCTATCCTCAGGGCCACCTTTCCTTCTCTAAATATTTCATCACAATACCTTCCTAAAAATGAGTGTTCTTTCCCTCAAATGAACTCTGTTGCCTACTGACTACATTTGGACGCATCAGCTCTTCTCATGGGGGAAATGAAATTCAATCAATCTTATTTTGTGGTTAGATAGTTACTTTTTTGGTCTATGACTTCATAGCTTAGATTTTAGGAAAATTTTATGATGTTTTAGCTTCTCTTAAAAAATAGAGTAGAATCCAGTGTAGTATATTGAAGTCTCAAACTGCTACTGCACTGTCTTAATATTATTGCTTTTCTTCCAAGTACGATCCTGCTTGTCAACTCCTCCTGCTGTCTGTGTTCTCTGAAGTCTCATTTTCATGGGTGACAGAAGGTCTTCAAGTTCTTGACCTTGAGTGCTCCGCTGTAGCTCCAGGCTCAGATTTCCTATATCTCTCATGTCCCAGGAACAGTGCTTGGTACCTCATCTGTTACTAACCACTAACTTGCCTTTTCCATTCCCTTATGCCCACTTCACCCACCTCCTTATCAAGCCTTGCTTCCATACACACTGAAATGCATTTATCACAACCGCAAGATTCCCTGCTCTTTAAGCATTTTGAAAACATATTAGGTTTATCACTTCCACGTCTCCTATAGTGGCTAGTACAAAATACCCTTCAATAAATATTTGTTTTAGTAAAAAGAATATGAGAAATATTTCTTCCAGTGCTAAAAATATATTTAAAGTATCAGTTTTGTAACTTGTGGAAGAATGAGATTTTTTTCTCCCTAGCAGATTCCCAGAGAATTCAAGACCAGATCCAAAGAGCTTCTGGTTACAGAATACTGTTCAAGATATACCTAGTTTTCTCTTCTAGTCAAATTTAGGTGTTTATATAAATTTTTTGTGTTCTCATTAGAGCTTGAGATATTTCTTATATTTTCCTCCTCTTTTTCACTCGGCCCTCTGGAGGAAAAAGTCAGATTTAGGATAGAATGTTAAGACTGAGTTTTGAACTTGTTCAAAGTATTGGTCAATTTCTTACTTTTACCCCTTCCAGGGCCCTGTGATCTGTAGGACCCTATTAGCTCCTGTGTTCTTCCTTGAGTTCTGTCGTGTTAGATTTAGGATTTTGCAGGACAGAGAATTTTAGAGGGCAGATTTTCTTTCCAGTTCTGGTGTATGTAGGAGTTTTTTAAATGACTTTTTAAGATTTTATAAATCTTAATAAAGATTTAAGAACCTTAAAAAGGTTATTAAAATTAAGTATTTAATTGATAAAAGGTTTTCCTTATTTATTTACTTTTCCAGGTGAGAATTAAAAGAAAAAATTATTTTGTCAAATCCTTCACCAAGAAACACTCCCACATCTTCATGGTACCTTTGGAGACTGAAGTATGTCCCATTGTGCTTATAACCACTGAAATGCCCTCTGTCAGCCTGCAGTCCAATCATGAACAGCATGGGTATTCTCAGGAGCTGTATATGTGAAGAAGAAGGAATTATAACTCAGTGTGTTTCATGGATATGGTGTCATTTATATCCTCATTTTTTGAAGCAGAAAATAACACATCTTTGCTGTAGGCTGTGGGATTTATAGGGACCTGCACAGGAATG
>NW_006770652.1:5269762-5271618 GCF_000442215.2 Lipotes vexillifer
AGGAATGCCTCTAAGTGTTAGTCTTTGGACACTAGCTTGGGTTACTTTGTTCTTCTTCTTCCAGTCAGTCTTTTCCGAGGAATTCAGCTGGCACCAGACCCCCTTTCTTCTAAATTTCTATAGTTATTTTAGTTTACCACATAATTTAAACCTCAATTATATGCTTTTTTTATGTTAATATTGTTATAACTGTGTAGCACTAGGGGTTTTCATAACATTGGAATGAGAACAGAAAAGCTTAACTTTGAATGTTGGCTTACTATTTACTATCTGTTTAGATTTACCCAAATCTCATCCTCTCTGAACCTGTTTCGAGTGTGAAAAATGGGAACAAAAACTTACTTTGCTGTATTTTGGGAATGATTTTATGTAAAAGCACCTTTTGCAAAGTATTCCCTAAATAAATATTAGCTATTATTATGTTACCATTATTTTATTTTTATCTCCTCCAATATAAACGTAAATGGTTACATTCAGCAAGTATTGTATGTATCAAAAAATCATGAAAGGTTTAAGATTTTACCATACTTGAAAACTAACTATTTAGTTTACCACGGTTTCATGAGTGCTAATAGAAGACCTGACACTCCTGGGTCAGAAACAAAAGACAATTTATTATTGACAGCAATGGCAATAGGCAGGATACCAGCTTTTTTGCACTAGTTCTTCAAGCCACAGTTCCCATAGAGAAGAGGGCCAGAAGGTGCCTGTAAACACAGCTCTTTACAAGACAGAGGCCCTGAGCTTAAGGAACTCAGTTCTTTCTAAAGAAAAGTGTGTCTGCCATTTGCTCCAGCAGAAGGGATCTTCCAAAGCTGTAAGGAAACTTGCCCTTTGTCTGAGGGATATTAACTCTATATTTCAAGACTGTTTGCTACATGAACACCCTTAAAAATACAGCTGGGAACAAAGGGCAATCAGTAACAATATCTACTGGAACAAAAGCCAATGTTCTTTAAGAAATATAATAAAATCCAAAACTTGAAAACATGAAAATCACAATCTAATAAAAATTTACTACACATACAAAGGAGCAGGACAATGTGACATATGAACAGGAAAAAATAGAAACAATGTAATATATTACTAGTCAAAAGAAACATATCCAGAAATGACAGAGATGAAGGAACTAAAAGAAAAGTACTTTAAAGCATCTATTTTAAAATGTTCAAGAACTGAAAAGAAAACATAAACATAATGAATAGAAAAGTGAAAAATATTAAAAAGTTCCAAATGAAACTTCTAGCTAGAGAGGAAAAATACAATATCTCAAATTAAAATTTCACTTTAAGAGATTAAAAGCAAGTTAGAAACTGTGAAAGAAATGATCAGTGAACTTGAAAATATAACTGTAGAAACTATCTAAAATAGAGCAAAGAGGAAAAAAGGGTTAAAACTTTTATCAGAGCCTCTGTAACCTGCGGGAGGCAACATATGTAATTGGAAACCCAAAAGAGAAGAGAAAGAAAAAAAAAATTTGAAAAAACAATAGTTTAAAATTTCTCAAATTTAATACAAAATATACACCTACAGATTCAAGACTCTCAACAAACCAAAGCAGGATAAACACAGAACTCTGAAAACTACTAATAAAGAAAAAAAATTAAAAGCTACAAGTCAGAATAAAAGATAACATTATATACAGATTAAGGTTAAAATTGGCACATTTCTGGGCTTCCCTGGTGGCGCAGTGGTTAAGAGTCCGCCTGCCAATGCAGGGGATACGGGTTCGTGCCCCGGTCCGGGAAGATCCCGCATGCCGTGGAGCGGCTGGGCCCGTGAGCCATGGCCGCTGAGCCTGCGCGTCCGGAGCCTGTGCTCTGCAACGGGAGAGGCCACAACAGTGAGAGGCCCGC
>NW_006770652.1:5272215-5283194 GCF_000442215.2 Lipotes vexillifer
AAAAAAAAAAAAAAAAAAAAAAAAAAAAATTGGCACATTTCTTTTTAAAAATTTTTTAGTTTAATTTTATTTATTTATTTTTTTACAGCAGGTTCTTATTAGTTACCCATTTTATACATATTATTGTATTCATGTCAATCCCAATCTCCCAGTCCATCACACCACCACCACCACACCACCACTTTCCCCCATTGGTGTCCACACATTTGTTCTCTATGTCTGTGTCTCTAAAAAATTATCACATTTCTTGTCTGAAACTATGCAAGACAGAAAATCTTTAAAATGATGACAAAATAGAGTTAACCTAGAATTCTACAGTCAGTAATTATATATTTTAGAAATTAAAGGTAAAATCAATAATTTTGCCTTTTAAGATTCAAAAAAGTTGAGAACATCATCCCCAGTAAACTTGCACTATAAAAAATATTAAGTAAGGTACTTCAGATAGAAGGAAAATTATATTAGTTGGAAATTTATATCTATACAAAGCAGAAGAGCAGTGGAAATAGTAAATAAGTGGGTAAATGTAAGAAAAATTTATTTTATTTTAAAAATTTCTCTAAAATATAATTGACTAGAACCTCCAGTACAATATTTTGTAGTTTTCAGTGTACAAGTCTTGCACTTCTCATTTAAATTAATTTCTAAGTATTGTATTGTGTTTAGTGTTATTGTAAATGGAATTGTTTTCTTAATTTTATTTCAGACTATTTATTGCTAATGTATAGAAATACAAATTATTTTATGTATATATAACATATATGTAATCATTTTATCCTCAAATAGAGATAGTTTCCTTTCCAATCCTATTGCCTTTTATTTATTTGTTTTTTGTTGCCTAATTGCCTAATTGCTTTAGCTAGAAACTCCAGTACCATGTTGAAAAGAAGTGATAAGAGCAGAATCCTTGTTTTGTTCCTGTTCTGGGGGAAAGCTTTCAGCTTCCACTATTAAGTATTATGTTAGCTGTGGGTTTTTCTCTAGATGCCTTCTGTTGGGTTAAGGAAGTTCTCTATCCTGTTTCTGGTTTGTTGTGTATTTTTGTCATGAAAGGGTGTTGGATTTTGTCAAAAGTTTTTCTTTACTTATTGAGTTGATCGTATGTTGTTTGACTTTTACGTTAATATGGAGAATTGCATTAATTGACTTTCATATGTTGAACCAACCTTGCATTCCTGATGAAGCTCACTTGGTCATGGTGTATTATCCTTTCTATATGCTGCTGGATTCAACTTGCTTGTACTTTGTTGAGAAATTTTTTATTTATATTCATAAAGGATATTAATCTATAGTTTTCTTTTCGTGTGATGTCTTTGTCTGTTTTTAGTATCAAAATAATATTGACTATATAAGAATAAGTTAGAAAGTGTTACCCTCTCTTCTCTTTTTGGAAGAGTTTGTGAAGAATTGACATTAATTCTTCTTAAAGCATTTGGTAGAAATCACCAGTAAAGTCATCTGTTCCTGGGCTTTTCTTTGTGGGAAGTTTTGTGATTATTAACTCAATTAACAAGTTTACTTGTTATAAATCTATTCAAATTTTTTATCTCTTGAGTCATTTTTGGTAGTTTATGTCATTCTACAACTTTGCTCATTTTATCTAGGCTATCTAATTTCTTGACATATAATTGTTCTATACATTCCATATTTCTGTGTGGTCAGTGGTAATGTCCCTTCTTTCATTTATGGTTTTGGTAATACTGAGTTTCTTGAATTGTTTTGCTCCCATGGCTTATTAGATACCCTTCCACCCAGTCCTCCTATTTATGTTTATTCCTTTTAAGTGTCTTTTCATAACTTCTCTTTCTTTGTTTGCTTCCTAAGTAATGGTGCTCTCCAGGACTCTGACTAGACTATATTCTATTCTCATTCTGCAAGTTTTCCCGACTCAGTATCTTCTACTGCCACGGTATAAAATACTACCTATATATTAATTCTCAAGGCTTTATTACTAGAAGAAATTTCTCTTCCGAACTCTAGACAATGTCTATAGCTGGAATATTTACCTTAATGTGCTAAAGTCACCCCAACATGTCCAAAAGTAAAGGTACCTACTTCTCCTCACACTAAACTTGGTCTGTGTTACCTAATCCAGTGAATGGTGTGACCATCAATCCAAGCACCTAAGACAAAGTCTTAAGTTTCACATAACTTCTCATATAACCCAATCACCAAAATCTAATGATAGTACGTCCTTATATGTCTCTTAATACACCGAATGTCTTTTCTGCCTAAAATTTTCTCCATTTAACTTCCCTAAAGTCTGTTTGGTAAACACATTCATTTTTGGATGCAACACCTCATTTTTATCTTTCCAATTCCCCAGATAACATTGATCACTCCCTCCTTTCAGTCCACATTTTATCCTAACCTCATTTCAGTCTTTTTAATACTTTATTGAATGTATTGAATTACATGTATTTGTCTCTCTCCTATAATGTGAGATGCTCAGGGGCAGAGGATTTAATTCACCTCTGCATTCTAATCTGGGAATAACAAATGCTTGAAACACATTTGTTGAATGAATGAATGAGTCAGTGAGTGCAATATTGCTAGATCTCAGTCCTGTCAGGCTATCACGTAGTGTATCAGGATGTCAAAGGGATTGGAAGGAGGGCATTCAAACTGAGGGAACAGAGTGTGTAAAAGCTCAGAGCCATGAAATCCTATGGAGTATTGTAGGAACTACAAGTTTAGAAAATTGATCATGGAAAGAAAGCGAGTAGTCAAAACATGGTCTTCTGCACCATACTGAAAGCTTTGAACTTTATTCTAAGGGCAGTGGAGACATGATTCAAGGAATTGTATTTGAGGTCCTCCAGAACATGTCCTAGAGGAGGGCCATCCATCTTATACTCAAATCACTAAAACCATCCCTTTCTTTAAAAGCTATTATTTGCATATTATAACAACCCAAACTTGCTAACCATAAAATTCCTGAAGCAGAGGGTGCATATTCTAAAACTATATTATTTCAATTGTGATAGAACTAGATATCACCGCTTATTGTTTATTGTTAGCTGAATCTTATAAATCTGAAGTAGATGTGAAATTGAACACATTTGCCTTTCTTCTCTTTCTGGACACCAACTCCTCTACAGATGCATATGATTTTCAAACTTCATTGTCAATGGTTCCTGATGAAATCACATCTTCCATCGTCTCAAACTTATCAAAAACTTGGTACTTGACTACTCAACATGAAGCTGTGCATAATTTTGGAAATAATGCTTATATAGCCACTAAATTATTTATAACTGCCAGGGATTTTTTCTTTTTTGTGTGTGTTTAAAAAACTCTTGAAATACCTTCTTTTCTGTTTACCTATCCCTCTATCTATCTACCCACCTACCTACCTATTTACCTATATACCCATTCATTCATTCATTCATTCACAGAGGAAAGAATTAACCTAGAAATGTTCTGGGTGTCCCAGGAAGAAAGTCATCTTGGAATTTTTTTAAATGTCCATCTATCTACTCTTGGACCATCACTGAACAAGAGCAATGGGAGGAATCCAGTACAATCAGCACCCTTGACATTTAGAAAAACTGAGATCTGAAGAGGTAGAATGGTTTCTCTGGGATAAAGCAGTAAGTGTGGAGCAGAGCTTAGGCTGGATGGCCAATATCCTTCTCCATTGCTATGTCCATTTCACTAAACAGTAGAATTATTTTAACTGTACTATGTTCCATTTCAAATTCCATAACTTTACAACAGCTCCAGAAGAAATAGAGGGAATTCCAAAGAAAAGTAAACAGAATGAGGGTTTTTTTAAAGGGCTAATTTAAAAGAATCTAATTATTTCTTTTGTATTTTGGATTATAAAGTTTGGGCCAATTGCTTAACACTCTTCTGGTATATGAGCAACTTAAGGCAGCAGCTCCCTGACATCTAAGCTGAGGTTAGAACAAGAAGAAATGAACCTCATATCTGGGGGTCTGGGCTACAAGTAAAGAGCTTTGTCATGTAAGAGTTGGAGAAAATACTAGATTTTTAAAGTAAGAGCATAGAAGTCCATTCCTTGGAGATTTTTACAGAAGAACAGCCTACTATATCACAGTCATGCAGCCCTATGCAGAAGGAGAAAGCTGGATTTGGATGACATCCTGAAGACACTGATTTTATTATTCTGTAATATTGCCAGCTGCAAAGAGTAAATTCCCATGTAGCAACTTTCAGACAACAGCTGAGCTATGACTAAAGTTATGAAATATTGCCAATAGATTGCAACCCATCTTATTAAATTTTAAAATATTATTATTTTAAATTAAACACTTTTTAACTTAAGATAAAATATCAGCATCAAGTTGGTAAAATACATAAAATAAACTTAATTTTTCTCTTAGTTTTTAGTCTTTGTATATTTTAAAGACTGAAATAATGAGGTGGTCACATGTAGGATTATAAAAATATATGAGAAGAAAAAGTAATTCTAATAATTGTAAGTGGCATGTTACTATTTACAAAATGCCCTCATATATACCAGAATGTGTTTTTAATCGACACAGGTACCCCATATGGCAGGTGGGGCAGATACTATCCTCATTTTCTAGGTGGCAAACAGGATCAATGTAACAATGGTGATTTTTCCAATTCCTAGGGTAATAAACCATTGAGTTGCTACATCCCCAAATCTTTATATCCTAAAAAATTTACTGGTTCTCTAAGGCAGATACTCCCAGCCAATTGGGTGATCCTTGAAATTTAAAACTAATTCTATATTTTTGAAATATTATGTAGGCTCAGTTAAATTCAACAAGATTTTTAAAGACACCTACTCTTTGGGAGATACTGGCATTATAAAGATGAATAAGATACAGTCCTTGCCTTCAAGAAACCAACTGTGTAAAAGGGGAAAGAGATGAACGTACACTGTTATTGCATCTCATGGTGATCAAAAAAAAAAAAAAATGAGGGAAATACATAATTTTGGTGGGGAAATGAGGTTTTTGTAGAAAGATTTACAGAGGAGATGACATTTGATGTGGATACTTGAGACTAAGAAGGATGTCACAGGCAATAAAGTATATAGTTGTCCTTCACCAGGGCAAGAACTTTTATGAAAAGGAATTCTAATGAAGGGAAATGATTTTATCACCTACAAGGGAAACATAGCTGTAAGCAAAAGTTCTCCTGACTTCAACCCTAGATGAATTTGCTTAACATCTGTCACAGGCCTTTCTTTGGATATTGTCTCTTTCTTATCATGCTCCATCTGCAAATTCAAGGTGCTAGGGGCTGTACTGAGTATTTAAATTGGTTTAAAGAAGAATTCCCTTTATTACTAGAGACAGTGTCAAGCGCAGAAAGAAGAAAGCTTTTGGGGGATTGGAATCCTGTTGCATGAAGAAATGTAGTGGAATCATTTGTAAGAATGGAAGAAACTTCTTGAAGAGGCACGGGGTTACCATACTTCAGAATGAGCTCAGACATGTTATTCAGGTTTTAAATGAGAAGAAATAAGAATCTGTTGAATTTAAATGTCATGACCTTAAGTAGAACATTTAAACTGGCACAACCTGCTTGAATAGTCTGGAGTACACACAATGTCATTGGGCAGTGTCATCCCAAGAAGAACAGTCCTCTCTCCCACCTGCTTTCTGGGACACACCCAAGAATCTCCTCAGATTCTTACTCATGTCCAAGGAGCCAACTCAGATTGCCCCTAATTAGATGAGATGAAAAGAAGATGGGCCCATCTGAGGCTGAAGGACTCCATCTTTACTTCCCATACTAGGTCATCCATACATCCTGCTTGCCTATAATTGCTGTCACTGAACCCAGAGACAAAGGGGCATGACTTAAACCCATAGTATAAAGATATATGCCCTCTTCCCACTTGTTGCTGGCACCATGAATAAGGCCAAATCTTGTTGTTGCCTCCTAAAATCCTAGCAGTCCTGGCTCTGCAACTACAAGCTGAGAGAGTCCCTGGCACCCACTTGCTGTGGTTGTGAAAGCTAAAGCCACAGCTTGGTGTGGTGCTTCCACTAACCTTGGCTGCCCTCAGAAATGTGGCTCCATAGCAGTCCTGTGCTCAGGTCACTGACACTGAAATAGAGCTCTGCTCAGTATGTAGCACTTCCTTACAGTGTTTAGAAGGCAGCTCCTTTTCTCTGTGGCACATTAAGCTAGGAGCATTCTGGATCAAAACTGTCCTGGGTTCCATGGGTTCCACAGCCCAGCCACTTCCCCAGTACAAGTTGACTCTAGAATGGCTGTGCCAGAGGTGTTCGTTTGTGCAGCTCTCTTCTTCCCAGGCCTTGGATGCCAGGCTTCTCTACTTGTACACCATCATGGTAGATTCTGTCTCGGGTGAATTCTATCTGTGACCCCATCTCCCTTTCTGCTTGACCTTAAACAGGGTCACCTCAGGTGAATCAGTATATTTTAATTCCTTTGGATTTTAATGAAGAAGTTCTCAGTCCTTGTCCTCCTTAGACTACCCCTATAATCTTATGTAAGTTAATTTATCTACTGCTCAGAAATTGCAAATCCTGTATGTAAGTGGCCATGTCAGGATTAAGTTAAAGAGGCCGTCCACACATTAAATGTCTTTTTATAAAGAGCTGGTTTCTGTAAATCTCAAATGAACTACAAGTTATTTTTAAAATAACTTGCCTGGAATGTGTGTGTGTGTGTGTGTGTGTGTGTGTGTGTGTGTGTGTTAGCACAGAAAAGGAGAGAGGAGGTCAGCCCAGGGTTCCTAGTTCTGGCTGTGTCACTAACAGCTGTTGACTTTGGATAACTCACCTAAAAATCTCTGTGCTTCACTTCCCTCACGCAAAAAAAAGAAGGGGTGGAGCTACATAGTTGCTCTAGTTACTTCCAGCTTTAGATAATTCTATAATTCTTTTCAATGATCTAAACATAATTTGTAGGCAAACACACCCTTGTGTGTTGTTCCGGAAGCTTCATTCCTGACCATTAGGTTCATTTTTGGTCATCAGCTTGATTGAGTCAACTCCTGATTACCCATTCACAGATACTAGAGGATTACCCATGGGTGGTCCAGCTCTTCACAAGCAATAGGTTAGATTGGGGGCTGCTCCAGGGCCCACCACAGGCCAGATTCATCCAAATACAGAGCCAGAAAAAAGGCAGCCTCCACAGGTTGATGGAGCCCAGGGCAAGGTACTCCCAGCCCTGATTCAGAATGTTCACGTCAAACTGCCTAAAAATTGTTCACAAACACAAATTCCTATGGCAACCTAACAAAAAGGAATTGGAATTGAAAGAAGACGGAAGGCTTCATGAAATTCCTCTAGGCCCTGGACAGGGGCTGGTTTGCGAGACTGTCATAAGACTGAAGGCAAGGGTGTAGCCCTTTTGTAAACTTACCCTGCACTGTTTGTGTTTTCCTGATGTACGGTGCTCACGTCAAATCAGAAATAAATCCAAGCCTTCACCCTCAGACACAACGTGAGTGTTTTGGGAGGTTCCAAACATCTTTGGTTTGTTTTTCAATTTTAATAAGTTCAGTACTTCCTGGGTTTGGCCAGGCCAGACACACCACAGGACGTTTCCAGCCTGAAACCAGAAAGCGTGCAGGCACTCACAGAGGAGACTGGTGCAGCAAGCTTTCCATCCCACTTGCCAGACCTAAAAACATCTCGTGTGGTTAGCTGACTCGTGGTTATACCTACCCAGAGCACATAATATATGAAGGGAGATGTTATGTATTGGCTAAGTCCTAGTGCCCTATGCGTGCTCTAGCCCCCGTGTATACACTACTCTTCATAACATTTCTAGGAAGGAAGGAAGACTGGCCTTTTCATTAAGGAGATGAATGTGAGCATTTCTTGACAGCAAGGACAATGTTTCCATGTTCAATTTACTATTAAAAGAACTCCAGTAGTAATTGCTGTTGATGAAGAGGAAATGGAGGTACTGACGTTTTGAATAATCCAGTTCAGTGTTGTGAGTCACCTATCCACAGTATTCAGTTCAACAACTATTTAATTGAATGCTACTGCCTGAGTACCAGGATAATTACAGACACTGTGGAGGATTAGAAACTTGTAAAATTTTAGGGCTTTGAGAACCAAGTGGTCATCCAGGAAACCACGGCACAGTGTCTGGCCTCAAAGACATTACGCTCCGGCTTGGGAGACAATACTGACTTTCAGGAATGGCATGGCAAAATCAAAGGTGCAGGACAGGTGCTTCCTGTAGCCACCAATCTGCTTATCCACATCCCTTCACAGCTAAGCTTACTTCCAGAGAAGAGTGTACCGACAATCACTCCTTTCTTCTTTCCAGATTCTGGGAGGAAAACCCAAACCTTCTAGCTGTTAAGTTAAAAATGGGCACTTTTCTGCATCTGACTTGCCCTCTCTGTAGCATTTGATACTCTTGACAACTCCCTTCTGGAAACTCTCCACATGTCCAATGATCAGTGTATTGTCTCTCCGTTCTTCCTCACTGCCCAGCAATCTACTAAACAGATCTTCCTGCATTCTCTGTCTTAGTAAAGAACATCACCATCTACCCAACTGGTCAAGTCAGGAATGCTGGTAAGTGGAAGATTTGAGGGAGTGGAGAGATTACTCACTGGTCATTCTTTTTATTCACCCTCATGTCTAGTCAGTCCCAAAATCTTATAGGACTTTCCTTATTAACATTATATGTGTCTCTTCCTCTGGTTCTCAACACTAATGCATAGACTCAAGCCTTTATTGTATGTTGCTTATATTATTGAAGCATCTATTAGTAATCTGGCTTTTGGCTTTTAGACTTATGCTCTGTCAGTCCATCCTGCAGGCTACTATCAAATTTTCTTTTTGCAAAAAGAACTGTAAGCAAGTTACTCCCCCATTTAAACTTGACTCCACGTTCCTGTAGGAAAAACTCAAAGTCTGTAGCATGACATACAAAAGCATTCGTGATCCTGACTCTGTTCATGTCTTCCACCTTCACCCACACCCTTGTCATTCTCAATGACTTGTGGCTCTGGGACGACATGAGTGCTCTTCCACACCTCTGTGTTTTTGTTTACCCTTCCAAAACTTACCTTTCTATCCCTAAGAATCCTCCTTTGCATTTTAATCCACTTTGTCCATACCTCTATCATAGCACTTACCAAGCTGTACAACTTTTACAAAAGCAAGCATTAAAACAAACAAAGCAAAACAAAAAAAAACCCCCAAAACAACGAGGCATATTTGGGAGACCACAATTAGTTTTACTTGGTTGAGCTCAGGGCCTTGGCAGCCCTTGAAGGTATGGAACATGAAATGAAATGGGTAGTCATTTACAGATTTTAATTAGGGAAGTTAAGTGATCAGACTTGCATTTTAAAACCTTATTCCAGTTGTGTGTAAGATGCATGGGAAAAAGGACATAATTATTAGAGACTGAATGAGTGCAGGCAATGTGGCTAAAGAAAGGAAAAGAAGTCATTCCAGAGATATTTATACAGTAGAATTAGCAAGTCTGATGGGTTGATTAAATGAAGTGGAGAATTTATCTATTGATTCAATGATTATTGAACACTAAGAACTGTTGCAAAAAAGTACAAAAAAATTGTAAGGCAATGTTCCCACTCTTGTAGAAAATCATCATTCTGCAATACAAAGTCCAAAAGTAGACTCAAGTATAGATAGGAGTTTAGTAAATGATAACCTTTGAGTTCTTTAATATGTAGCTTTAGAACAACTGACTATTTAGGGAAAACATATATAAAGCTATATTTTCCTGCTGGAGAGGGTGTGGAGAAAAGGGAGCCCTCTTGCACTCTTGGTGGGAATGTAAATTGATACAGCCACTATGGAGAACAGTATGGAGGTTCCTTAAAAAACTAAAAATAGAACTACCATATGACCCAGCAATCCCACTATTGGACATATACCCTGAGAAAACCATAATTCAAAAAGAGTCATGTACCACAATGTTCATTGCAGCTCTATTTGCAATAGCCAGGACATGGTAGCAACCTAAGTGTCCATCGACAGATGAATGGATAAAGAAGATGTGGCACATATATACAATGGAATATTACTCAGCCATAAAAAGAAATGGAACTGGTTATTTGTAGTGAGGTGGATGGACCTAGAGTCTGTCATACAGAGTGAAGTAAGTCAGAAAGAGAAAAACAAATACTGTATGCTAACACATATATATGGAATCTAAAAAAAAAAAAAAAGTCATGAAGAACCTAGGGGCAAGATGGGAATAAAGATGCAGACCTACTAGAGAATGGACTTGAGGACATGGGGAGGGGGAAGGGTAAGCTGAGACAAGGTGAGAGAGTGGCATGGACATATATACACTACCAAACATAAAATAGCTAGCTAGTGGGAAGCAGCTGCATAGCACAGGGAGATCAGCTCGGTGCTTTGTGACCACGTAGAGGGGTGGGATAGGGAGGGTGGGAGGGAGGGAGATGCAAGAGGGAAGAGATACGGGAACATATGTATATGTATAACTGATTCACTTTGTTATACAGCAGAAACTAACACACCATTGTAAAGCAATTATGCTCCAACAAAGATGCAAAAAATAAAAAGAAAGTTATATTTTCCCATACACTACTCATCAAACTCAGTTCCAAATAAACTGAATGTAAAATGTGGAATAATAAAAACAATAGAATAATCCTAAGTCAATATGTATATAAATCTCTGGCATTTAAACCTTTCTAAACAAAGCACCAGAGACATAAACCATATAAGGAAGGGCAATAAATTTGCCTACATAAAAATGAAAATATTTTATCACAAAAACACAGCAATAGAGGATTTGTTTCAACATAAAGGTAAAGAATTAATACGGTATAGAAACTTTTGTTACAACATTACACACTTGCTTTTGATTTGGCCTGTTCCAAAGGCTGTCAGGAGAAAAGCCTGAGGATCTGTTTGATTGCTTACTTTTATGAGGTTGTAATTGAGTACCCCCAAAATGGTAAGAGCTTTGACCAAAGAACTCCAGAAACTATTCAGAGGAAGAGACTGGAGTCCTCCATTACACTCTTT
>NW_006770652.1:5283204-5292289 GCF_000442215.2 Lipotes vexillifer
GAAAACTGCTTGAGCCTAATCAAACATTTCTACTCTGAAGTTATCCACTGATATACTTTTGTTTCCTGATACTTAGTTTTAGGAGACAAATAATTTCCATCTATCCAATAAGCAATTAATGAGAACCTATTATGTTCTAAGGCACTGTACCAGATACTGTGCTTTACTCAGTACTATCTTCTCAAAGATGAGTAAGACAATGCCCTTGTCCTCAAGAATTACATGGACAGACATTTAAAGAAGAAATAATACTTACAATGAAATCTACCTTTTTTTTTTTTTTCAGTACTCGGGCCTCTCACTGTTGTGGCCTCTCCTGTTGCGGAGCACAGGCTCCGGACGCGCAGGCTCAGCGGCCACGGCTCACGGGCCCAGCCGCTCCGCGGCATGTGGGACCTTCCCGGACCGGGGCACGAACCCGTGTCCCCTGCATCAGCAGGCGGACTCTCAACCACTGCGCCACCAGGGAAGCCCAGATATCTACCTTTACTGATAGTGAATGCATTTGAATTCTTCCATGATCCCAACCTGGCTGGGTTAAGCACATTGTGGAGGACACGGGGGAGGGAGAGAGAACACTTAAGAGCTCTAGCACAGACTTTCCTTTTTGGTTAGATGGAGCCTCAGTTTTCGGGGCTGTCAGCACAACACCTTCTAAAATGTCACATTCCCTTTGCATGATGTTTAAGAGGCAAAGGGATGTAGAATTAATAGAGGAAGAAAGTGATGCTTATTAGTTTGAATAAGGTCATCTGAGTCACTCTGCGGGATCCTTAAAGAAGAGAACAGACCCACACTAGTCAATGGAGTCAAACATTTTGGTGAGTAAATATGCAGAATGTTATGTTTTCCTCAAGTGTACCTTTACATGATAAACCCTAGAGACTTCCAATTTTTGACCTGAGTACGTGAAACATACTATGGCAAGAAGGTCATAACCATCTCCGTGCGGGTGTCTCCCTGCCACCCAAACTGCACATTCCTGACCCCATCCACACCTGCCAACTTCTCTTCTTGGTTTCTGTTTGCCAGGTTTGCCCCCTCCCCCTGCATCTGATTTTCAAATGTCTTCTGAGCCTTCTTGTTTGGGGATCCTTCTCCCAGGTTCTTTTTAAAAGGTTTGTTTGGGGGCTGGGTGAACTTTTGACCAGCTTCCTTGCAGCTTCTTTACCTCATGCCCTCCCCATTCTCCTCCCTGCCCCATTCCCACGCTGCTACATCATCTCCAAGGTTACGTCCTACAAGCATATTTTGAAATTTCCCTCTTTTACTCTTCATTCAAAAATTCCCTCAAGACTTACCACTTTCGGAGACAAACTCTCAGAATGTCTGGTAAAGTTAAGCAAAATCAAATTAAAAAAAAAAAAAAAAACAGCCATTCAGGGGCTACTACAAATCTTTCAAATGAGGAAAAGGGCCCAGACTGCAACTCCTTCCTTAATTGGCTTCATAGCTAGATGCTGTACAGAGACCTGTAAACAGCAATTAGGAACACATACTGTGCTTCGTCTCCCATTATCTCTCCACCCCCTTCCATATCGGAGGTAAGCTAAGGACACAGATTCTGGGATGCTTGTGGGTTCTTTCTGACCCTCAGTGATTATTAAATAACATATTTGGGTAAGGTTTTTTCCCCTGCATTGTGGTTTATGTGATTAAGTGATGTACTGCATAATGTTCTTGCAACTCCAACTGGCTAACATATTTTCACTATTTATGTATATTTACTTTTTATTTTTCTGCAAAAAAATAAAGAAAATGTGGTATTTGAAAAACAGAGATTTGTTCTCCCCTTTCTTTTCTCCTTTATAAAGATTTGACAAAATCTTGAAAGTTCTCAATGGGATATTGTTCCAAGAGACCGGCACCTCTGTAAGTTATCAGAGGGAAACTATTTTTCTATAGTAAATCATCCTACACCCACTGTGCCAGGGAATCAGGCAGACTTTCCAAAGTTTGCTGATGGGCAAATACAAGGGGGAAAGGAGAGGAAGGAAGAGGAGAAGGAAATGAGGAATGAGAGGAAAGAGAAGGAAAAAGGGGCAGGGGGGCAACAATGACGCAGTTGTGTGTTGAATGAGTCTGAGTTAGTCTAACATCTTCCTTCACATGTTGGCTCCTGGGTTGGAAAGGTGGTCAGTTTCCCATCTTGCTCTCTGCCACAGTTTTGCTTCACATTATAACTATTACTTTCGTATTTTGAATTTAAAACAACAGTGATGCTAAATATTTTGACACTGAGCTTTGAAAAAATAAAAGACACAGCTGGAACATGGCTTTTTTTTCACAACCGTCAATTTGTATGATTCCCAGCACAATTTAAAGTGGTTTAGATTCAAAAGGGTAAGTGTTCAAATAAGCATGGTCCACTTCAAAATATGCTTTAAAATATGCAGATTTAATTGTAAGAAAAAGACCT
This sequence comes from Lipotes vexillifer, assembly GCF_000442215.2. Taxonomy (NCBI): domain Eukaryota; kingdom Metazoa; phylum Chordata; class Mammalia; order Artiodactyla; family Lipotidae; genus Lipotes; species Lipotes vexillifer. The sequence continues at coordinate 5,285,624 of NW_006770652.1, forward strand.
CCTCAAGGTGGTATATTTTGCACGAACATTGAAACAAAATTGAGCATGGACTCACTCTTTTGGCTTTGTTTTCTAAGATTATTGAAAGAAAGAGAGCTTTGCCAAAACTAAACAAAACACAGAACCATTCCTTTGAACCTGAGAACTCTCCAATGCCCAAATATGATTAAAACCCATCTTGGTTAAGCCCTTTCAATCAGTGTGCTTGTTGTAAAACCTGTTCAGAGTCCCTGGCAATTTTATGGTCTTATCTGTGTGGTCCTTTTCTTTAGAGAATATTCAGCATGATGTCGTCCTGCTAGAGCTCAACTAAGTGCTTACGGAAGATGTGATGTAGAGAGCTCAAAGCAGTTTGAGAACGATGCCACAAATGCACCCATGTCCCCAGTAAACTTCATCTAACTTGCCTTCTTGTCTCTCTACAAAAGAGACTTTTTGAGAAGAGAAAGGGAAAGACGGAAGGAAGTTAAGTAACTTCAGAACAGCATAAAGAGATATACAGACAAATGCTTGGCATTTTTGGAATTTCTTTATTAAAGGCTCTAATTGAATTTCTTTGACTGCAGTTGAGAGCCATGTCTAGAGCACACTGCAGATCTGTTACTTTCACATTCTATTTATATGTCTATGAAGTAGATCATTGTAATGAATACAGATGGGCAATAAGTACAAAGTTATTGCATAATTTTTCAAAATTTTATGATTGCTTTTCCTACTTCCTCTTAGAATAATGGCCTCTCTGTGTAGCCTGGAGACCATTCACTATATCTTCAGTATGTTTTACCATTTCAGCAGATTTTAATTTATTAGAGACACACAAGAAGTGGTGTGTAAACAATCCACAGAATGAAACTGATTTGTAAGACATGGACAACCTGAACCAATATTAAGTTAACTCTGAGATCACTTGGTGAATTCAAGTGCATATGAATTTTTCCCCCTTCATCCCCTCCCTGCCTGCTTCTTGATTTGGCAAAGGTTGGGACTTTGGGACTGGAGGGAAAACCAAATTAAAGCCACCCACCAGCCCATAGCAAACAGAACAGAAAATGTCAGTCTTATGATGGGCTGTGTAACAAGATGGAAAGTTTCTCTACGGCTTTGCGTCTCTAAACCAGGTTTCGCCAAAAATGCAAAGCTGCCAGGTCTGAGTAAACAAACACGGCTTTCCAAGATGAAGTATGCTAATGGCTCCTCCATCATCTGTGGCATTGCTCTAGATGGAAAATGACTGACCCTTTACTTTGTTCACTTCCTATTCCTTTTACCTTATTACTGTTTTCTCTTCACTTGAACTCCTCTCTAGATATGATCACAATGGGAAAAGTTGTCTGACGTGACAATTCCAGGGCCTGCTGAGCTGAACGTCCTTCAAGAGCCATCCTTAGTCGAGCTGTGTCCAGGACTGTGGTCTTTGCCTCCAGGATCTTTCTTCCAGGTTAGGTTTCCCATTGACTTTGAACTCACAACTGAAATGAGTTTGATCAACTGTATATTTACTGCTCTAGACCTGAGCATGATGGATGAGGGGATCATATACTATGGAAGCTCCTTAGAAAAAATGATTGACTCTGCCTGAGAGCACAGGAAAAGGCTTCATGGAGGAACCACATTTGTACTCATCCTTGACAAGCTAGTTGAGGCTGTAGAAACCAGAAGCCAGAATATCATAGTTGATGGACAAGCATATGCTCATTATGAATCATCAAATAGACAGAGCTTAAAAGGGTGTGTGTGCTTTGATGGAGATACTTATTTTCTATGAATTTGCCATCTTGCAATTTTAAATATGAATATTCACATAAAAGGGGAATAAAATATGGAAAGCTAGAATTAATCGCAGAAAATATGTGATGTCCATATTGCTCTTGGCTTAAAGAGAACAGTTTAACTCTATAGTGAAAAGAATTTAAATTTTTAATTTAACAAGATTTTATGATATAGACTTAAAGCTACCAAGGCTGCAGTGAAAGACTAAGGACACCAGTAGTAAATTGGGCCTGTGAGGTAAAGCAGTGGTTCTCAAACCATTTTTCTCATCCCTCCCTAAAAATATTTGGAAAAACCATGTATTCTATGACACACTTTCAAGTTGACATCTAAAAAATTTCAACGTAAGTTTAAATAGTTTCCAAGCATGTAATTTATGATACTTTTTAACATCGATGTTTTAGATGATGTTTAAATTAATCAAATGGAATCTAAAAAGCATAGTTTGTTGATAAACACTATCATCCATTAAGTTTTTTTCTCTTTTCAAATGAACAAGCAGCTTTCCAGTAGTGGGAATTTTCTATCCTTGAATTTATATTTCTATTCCACTTTCCTCACGGTATTTGTTTTCTAATGTAATGTTTTTAGACTTAATATCATTTTATTGCTCACTCTATCATATCTCTTTGCAACCAAAAAAAGTACATAAATCTATTTTTAAAAATTTACTTTGACATAAGATTTTAAATTCCAAATGCTTTCTTTTGGATTGAGTTACTATAATTACTTTTATTACAAAATTGATCAAACTATAAATATATTATAAATTTTGGAAAATTTTTTAAATGTTAAAATTTTATTGGAAACACATTTCTATTTGAGATGGATAGGGCTTTTTGTTTTTCCAGTAAGTTTATGTGTGCTATTATTATTTACTGTTAAAGTGAGCAGTGTTCAGCATCTCTTCTATTCCTTTCTTTTTATTGTTATAGCTGTAAGTGCTGAGAAAACTTGCTCTCATAAAAAAGCAAATGAAAGACTTTATTACAGCAGCATCATTTATTTTGAACTCCTGAGTTTAATGCCAAATATCACATGGTGATATAACACAGAAATACTTTTTAATAACCATCTGCTAATAACTTGATTAATTCTGCCTCAGTTTTACTGAAAGCAAAGAACCTTGAGAGCCATTGACAACGAGGTGCTGAAGTTCTAGGATTAAAGAACTTAGTCAAAGGAAAGAAGGTTCCTGAAGTTAGAATCCTGATAAACACTTATTTAAGGAGGTAAATGATGAAAGTAGCCAGTAAGGAAGGAAGTTCCTATCAAGAAGGAACTAGAACCAGGAAGTATAGTGTCATGGTAGTAAAAGAAGAGAAAGTGTCAAGCAGAAGAGGTACTTAGCAGTGTCAAAAGAATTCAGAGAGGCAAGCTTGAGGCAAACTAAAAGATGCCATTATTTCTCTGAGGTTTCAAAAAGAAGTTAAACTTTTCCTGTATGTGAAACCATGAATTTTGGCATTGCAATCATATTATACAGGATCTGGGATTTAGGACATTGGAGCACTATTTTTTTCTTTTTTTTCAAAATCATTTTTTAATGTGTGAGTCTCTTTTTAGGATTTTTATTCTGATCCAATTGTCTATTTGTCAATTTCCTGGCAGGTTAGGTTAGCAGACATTTGGTCCTGTCCAAAATGTCCATAAGACTTTTGGTCCATGCCAAAAGATCCTTTCAGTTTAGTCTTATCCAGAATGTCCCTGCGCATATTTGCTCATGGACAGCTGGTTTTGGACAGAATCAAATATCAAGGACCTTTTGGCGGGGACCAAACGTCTTATGGACCAACTGTCTATGGATGTTTTGGGCAGGACCAGATGTCCTGCAAGGGTAGGTTATCATATTATTGCTTTACACAAAGGGTTGACTTTAGATAAGGCAATTCTCTCACACTGTTCTTTATTAAAATTGTCAAAATTACATCTTTGCAATCATGAATTTTACCATGAAAATATTACATGTCTACTCCTTCATTTCTTTTTACTTTTTTCAGTAGTGTTTTGTAATTTTCCTTATAAAGATGTTGTATGCCTCTTGTTATTTATTTTTAGATACCTTAAGTTGTTGTTGCAACTGTGAATGGAAATTATTTTTCAATTGCATTTTTGAATAATGATTTTTTTCCTGCATTTATCTTGTAATGAATAGTAATGTGGAATTCTCTTAGTTCCTAAAAATCTGTTGGCAGGTTTTCTTGGTTGTACCACACAGACAATCATGTTAGTTACAAATAAAGATGCTTTGACCTTTCATTTCTAATTTTTACTCATTTTATACCAGGTCTTGTCTTCCTGCATTAGATAGAAACTGCAGTAGAATGTTGAATACAAGTGACAACATTGAGAATTCCACTTTGTACCTGACTTTGAGGGAAAAGCTCCTAAAATTTCACCATTAAATTTAGCTGTTATTGCAACTCTTTAATGGATAACTTCATCCTTTCTATACTGAGAGTTCCTTTCTATACTAAGTTTTGTATCACACATGTACATTGAACTATCAAATGTTTGCATTTATTGAAAGAAACATGTTTTTCTCTTTTAATTTCTAATTGCGATTTATTACATTAATAAATTTGTTAATGTTGGGTTATCCTTTGATTTCTGAGAGTAATGGTATTTGGATGTGATATAATGTTTTAATATTCACTGATGACTTCTACTTAGTAATATTTTAGTTAGGATTTTTACAAGTATAGTGAAATAGATCTATAATTTTATTTTCTTGTATCTTCTTGTATTTACCTTGTCTAGTTTTGGTATCAAAATTATACTAGTATATAAAATGCTGTATGCATCCCTTACCTCTTTCTGTACTTGGAAAAGTTTGTACAGGATAAAATTATTTATCTCAAGATAATTTGTGAAAATTCACCTGTGAAATTATCTGAGCCTATTTTTTCTCGTGGGAGGCTGCCGATGATCAATTCAATTTATTTAATGATTAATTCAATGGTACTCATATAAACTGTGCTGTAAATTTTTTGACATTGCCAACTTATCTTTAGTTATCCCTTTCTGATCCTAGTATTGCTTACTTATGATTTGTTTCCTTTTTAATCAGCCTAAGTTTTGCCTAACTCATCAGTTTTCAAATAACCACCTGTTGATTTTTATTGATCTTATATACTGTGTCTTTGTTTTCTAATTAATCTGATGTCTGCCTTTATCTTTTTCATTTCCTTCCATCTAGTTTTTTTAGGTGTATTGTATTTTTCTCTCTAATTTCTTGATTTGATCACTTTTTTTTCAGTCTTTTTTTTTAAGACTTTTCAAGGAAAGTGCTCTAAGTTTTCTCAGTTTTTCTTCTTTTGACAAAGTCTCCTCTCTCTGATAGCTTTTTACAATGTTCTTTATTCTTTGTATTCCTTAATTTCACAAAAAGGTGTGTTGCTATGGGTTCATTTTGCTTTAAATATTTCCTCTCAGTACTTGGAATGCTCTTTCAATTACCCAGCCATAAAAAAGAATGAAATTCTACCATTTGCAGCAACATGGATAAACCTAGAAAATATTATGCTTAGTGAAATAAGCATAAAAGAGAAAGACAAATACTATATGATACCCTTTATATGTGGAATCTAAAATAAAAAACAAATGAATGTATATGCAAAACAGAAACACTCACAGATAAACAAACCTGTGGTTACCAGTGGGGAGAGGGAAGGGTGGAGGGGTTAGATAGGAGTATGGGATTAAGAGATACAAATTAATATGTATAAAATAAATAAGCAACAAGGATTTATTGTACAGCACAAGGATTTATAGTCGCTAATTTGTAATAACTTTTAATGGAGTATAACCTATAAAAATACTGAATTACAATGCTGTACACTTAAAACTAATATAATATTATAAATCAACTATACTTCAATTAAAAAGGAAACTCATGTTTCTTCAATGCATAATAATTCTTAGTCATTATCTCTTTGCTGACTCCCTCCATTCTCTCATTGATTTTATTACTGTTAGATTTTGGATTTGCAGAATCATATTCAATGAGAAAAAAGTTTTCATCTTTTCTTTTTTTTTTAACATCTTTATTGGAGTATAATTGCTTTACAATGGTGTATTAGTTCCTGCTTTATAGCAAAGTGAATCTGCTATACATACACATATAACCCCTCCCTCATGCATCACCCTCCCACACTTCACATCCCACCCCTCTAGCTGGTCACAAAGCACTGAGCTGATCTCCCTGTGCTATGCGGCTGCTTCCCACTAGCTATCTATTTTACATTTGGTAGTGTATATATGTCAATGCTACTTACTCTCTCACTTTGTCCCAGCTTACCCTTCCTCTTCCTGTGTCATCAAGTCCATTATCTACATCTGCATCTTTATTCCTGTCCTGCCCCTAGGTTCTTCAGAACCTTTTTTTTTTTTTTTAGATTCCATATGTATGTGTTAGCATGTGGTATTTGTTTTTCTCTTTCTGACTTACTTCACTCTGTATGACAGTCTCTAGATCCATCCACCTCACTACAAGTAACTCAATTTCGTTTCCTTTTATGGCTGAGTAATATTCCATTGTATATATCTTCTTTATCCATTCATCTGTTGATGGACAATTAGGTTGCTTCCATGTCCTGATTATTGTAAATAGAGCTGCAATGAACATTGTGGTACATAACTCTTTTTGAATTATGGTTTTCTCAGGGTATATGCCCAGTATTTGGATTGCTGGGTCATATGGTAGTCCTATTTTTAGTTTATTGAAGAACCTCTGTACTGTTCTCCACAGTGGCTGTATCAATTTACATTCCCACCAACAGTGCAAGAGGGTTCCCTTTTCTGCACACCCTCTCCAGCATTTATTGTTTGTAGATTTTTTGATGATGACCATTCTGACTGGTGTGAGGTGATATATCATTGTAGTTTTTCTTTTTT
>NW_006770652.1:5292299-5301768 GCF_000442215.2 Lipotes vexillifer
GTGGGCCTCTCACTGCTGTGGCCTCTCCCGCCACAGAGCACAGGCTCCGGACGCACAGGCTCAGCGGCCATGGCTCACGGGCCCAGCCGCTCCGCGGCATGTGGGATCCTCCCGGACCGGGTCACGAACCCGCGTCCCCTGCATCGGCAGGCAGACTCCCAACCACTGCGCCACCAGGGAAGCCCGTCATTGTAGTTTTGATTTGCATTTCTCTGATGATTAGTGATGTTGAGTATTCTTTCATGTGTTTGTTGGCAATCTGTATATCTTCCTTGGAGAAATGTCTATTTAGGTCTTCTGCACATTTTTGGCTTGGGTTGTTTGGCTTTTTGATATTGAGCTTCATAAGCTGCTTGTATATTTTGGAGATTAATTCTCTGTCAGTTGCTTCAATTGCAAATATTTTCGCCCATTCAGAAGGTTGTTTTTTGGTCTTGTTTATTGTTTCCTCTGTTATGCAAAAGCTTTTAAGTTTCATTAGGTCCCATTTCTTTATTTTTGTCTTTATTTCCATTTCTCTAGGAGGTGGGTCAAAAAGGATCTTCCTGTGATTTATGTCATAGGGTATTCTGTCCTTGTTTGCCTCTAAGAGTTTAATGGTGTCTGGCCTTACATTTAGGTCTTTAATCCATTTTGCATTTATTTTTGTGTATGGTGTTAGGGAGTGTTTTAATTTCATTCTTTTACATTTAGCTGTCCAGTTTTCCCAGCACCACCTATTGAAGAGGCTGTCTTTTCTCCATTGTATATTTTTCCCTCCTTTATCAAAGATAAGGTGACCATATGTATGTGGGTTTATCTCTGGACTTTCTATCCTGTTCTATTGGTCTATATTCCTGTTTTTGTGCCAGTACCATACTGTCTTGATTACTGGAGCTTTGTAGTATAGTTTGAAGTCAGGAAGCCTGATTCCTTCAGGGCCATTTTTCTTTCTCAAGATTGTTTTGGCTATTCAGTGGACTTTTGTGTTTCCATACAAATTGTGAAATTTTTTATTCTAGTTCTGTGAAAAATGTCATGGGTTGTTTGATAGGGATTACATTGAATTTTTAGATTGCTTTGGATAGTATAGTCATTTTCACAATATTGATTCTACCAATCCAAGAACATGGTATATCTCTCCATCTGTTTGTATCGTCTTTAATTTCTTTCATCAGTGTCTTATAGTTTTCTGCATACAGGTCTTTTTTCTCCTTAGGTAGATTTATTCCTAGGTATTTTCTTTTTGTTGCAATGGTACATGGGAATGTTTCCTTAATTTCTCTCAGGTTTTTCATCATTAGTGTATAGGAATGCAAGAGATTTCTGTGCATTAATTTTGTATCCTGCTACTTTACCAAATTCATTGATTAGCTCTAGTAGTTTTCTGGTAGCATCTTTAGGATTCTCGTTGTGTAGTATAACGTCATCTGCAAACAGTGACAGTTTACTTCTTCTTTTCCAATTTGTATCCCTTTTATTTCATTTTCTTCTCTGATTGCTGTGGCTAAAACTTCCAAAACTATGTTGAATAATAGTGCTGAGAGTGGGCAACCTTGTCTTGTTCCTGATCTTAGTGTAAATGGTTTCAGTTTTTCACCATGGAGAACGATGTTGGCTGTGGGTTTGTCATATATGGTCTTTATTATGTTGAGGTAAGTTCCCTCTTTGCCTAGTTTCTGGAGGATTTTCATCATAAGTTGGTGTTGAATTTTGTCAAAAGCTTTTTCTGCATCTATTGAGATGATCATATGGTTTTCTCCTTCAATTTGTTAATATGGTTTAACACACTGCTTAATTTGCATATATTGCAGAATCCCTGCATTCCTGGGGTAAACCCCACTTGATCACAGTGTGTGATCCTCTTAATGTGCTGTTGGATTCTGTTTGCTAGCATTTTGTTGATGATTTTGGCATCTATGTCCATCAGTGTTATTGGCCTGTAGTTTTATTTTTTTGTGGCATCTTTGTCTGGTTTTGGTATCAGGGTGATGGTGGCCTTGTAGAATGAGTTTGAGAGTGTTCCTCTCTCTGCTATATTTTGGGAGAGTTTGAGGAGGATAGGTGTTAGCTCTTCTCTAAATGTTTGATAGAATTCGCCTGTGATCCTGGGCTTTTGTTTGTTGGAAGATTTTTAATCAATTTGAGTTTCAATTTCAGTACTTTGGATTGGTCTGTTTATATTTTCTATTTCTTCCTGGTTCAGTCTCAAAAGGTTGTGCTTTCTACGAATTTGTCCATTTCTTCCAGGCTGTCCACTTTATTGGCATATATTTGCTTGTAGTAATCTCTCATGATCCTTTGTATTTCTGCAGTGTCAGTTGTTACTTCTCGTTTTTCATTTCTAAGTCTATTGATTTGAGTCTTCTCCCTCTTTTTCTTGATGAGTCTGGCTAATGGTTTATCAATTTTGTTTATCTTCTCAAAACACCGGCTTTTAGTTTTATTGATCTTTGTTATCTTTCCCTTCTTTTCTTTTTCATTTCTTTCTCATTGGAACTTTAAGATAATTTTCCTTCTGATAATTTTGGGTGTTTTTGTTCTTTTTTCTCTAATTGCTTTAAGTGTAAGGTTAGGTTGTTTATTTGAGATGTTTCTTGTTTCTTGAGTTAGGACTGTTTTGCTATAAACTTCCCTCTTAGAACTGCTTTTGCTGCATCCCATAAGTTTTGGGTCACTCTGTTTTCATTGTCATTTGTTTCTAGGTATTTTTTTATTTCCTCTTTGATTTCTTCAGTGATCACTTTTTTATTTAGTAGTGTATTGTTTAGCCTCCATGTGTTTGTATTTTTTACAGATTTTTTTCCTGTAATTGATATCTAGTCTCATAGCATTGTGGTCAGAAAAGATACTTGATATGATTTCAATTTTCTTAAATTTACCAAGGCTTAATTTGTGACCCAATATATGGTTTTTCCTGGAGAATGTTCCATGAGCGCTTGAGAATAAATTGTGTTCTGTTGTTTTGGGATGTAATGTCTTTAAATATCAATTAAGTCCATCTTGTTTAATGTAACATTTAAAGTTTGTGTTTCCTTGTTTATATTCATTTTGGATGATCTGTCCATTGGTGAAAGTGAGGTGTTAAAGTCCCTACTATTACGGTGTTACTGTCGATTTCCCCTTTTATGGCTATCAGCATTTGCATTATATATTGAGGTGCTCCTATATTGGGTGCATAAATATTTACAATTATTATATCTTCTTCTTGATTGATCCCTTGGTCATTATGTAATGTCCTTCTTTGTCTCTTGTAATAGTCTTTATTTAAAGTCTATTTTGTCTGATATGAGAATTGCTACTCCAGCTTTCTTTTGATTTCCATGGAATATCTTTTTCTATCCCGTCACTTTCATTCTGTATGTGTCCCTAGGTCTGAGTGGGTCTCCTGTAGACAGCATATATACAGGTCTTGTTTTTGTATCCATTCAGCCAATCTATGTGTTTTGGTTGGAGCATTTCATCCATTTACATTTAAGATAATTATAGATAAGTATGTTCCTATTACCATTTTCTTAATTGTTTTGGGTTTGTTATTGTAGGTCTTTTCCTTCTCTTGTGTTTCCTGCTTAGAGAAGTTCCTTTAGCATTTGTTGTAAAGCTGGTTTGGTGGTGCTGAATTCTTTTAGCCGTTGCTTGTCTGTAAAGGTTTTAATTTCTCCATCAAATCTGAATGAGGTCCTTGCTGGGTAGAGTAATCTTGGTTGTAGGTTTTTCCCTTTCATCACTTATATATGTCCTGCCACTCCCTTCTGGCTTGCAGAGTTTCTGCTGAAAGATCAGCGGTTAACCTTATGGGGATTCCCTTTTATGTTATTTGTTGCATTTCCGTTACTGCTTTCATTGTTTTTCTTTGCATTTAATTTTTGATAGTTTGATTAATATGTGTCTTAGCATTTTTCTCCTTGGATTTATCCTGTGTGTGACTCTGTGCTTCCTGGACTTGACTATTTCCTTTCCCATATTAGGGAAGTTTTCAACTATAATCTCTTCAAATATTTTCTCAGTCCCTTTCTTTTTCTCTTCTTCTGGGACCCTTATAATTCTAATGTTGGTGCATTTAATTTTGTCCCAGAGGTCACTGAGGCTGTCCTCAATACTTTTCATTCTTTTTTCTTTATTCTGCTCTGCTATAGTTATTTCCGCTATTTTATCTTCCAGATCACATATTCGTTCTGCCTTAGTTATTTTGCTATTGATTCCTTGTAGAGCATTTTTAATTTCATTTATGGTGTTGTTCACCATTGTTTGTTTGCTCTTTAGTTCTTCTAGGTCCTTGTTAAATGTTTCTTGTATTTTCTCCATTCTATTTCCAAGGTTTTGGATCATCTTTACTATCATTACTCTGAATTCTTTTCCAGGTAGACTGCCTGTTTCCTCTTCATTTTGTTTTGTCTGGTGTGTTTTTACCTTGCTCCTTTAGCTGCTGTGTATTTCTCTGTCTTCTCCTTTTGCTTAACTTACTGTGTTTGGGGTCTCCTTTTTGCAGGTTTGTAGTTCCCATTGTTTTTGGTGTCTGCCCCCAGTGGGTAAGGTTGGCTCAGTGGGTTTTGTAGGCTTCCTGGTGGAGGGGACTGGTGCCTGTGCTCTGGCGAATGAGGCTGTATCTTGTCTTTCTGGTGGGCAGTACCACGTCCAGTGGTGTGTTTTGCGGTGTCTCTGACCTTATTATGATTTTAGGCAGCCTCTCTGCTAATGGGTGGGGTTGTGTTCCTTTCTTGCTAGTTATTTGGCCTAAGGTGTGCAGCACCATAGCTTGCTGGTCATTGAATGTAGCTGGGTCTTTGAATTGAGATGGAGATGTCTAGGAGAGCTTTTGCCGTTTGATATTACATGGAGCCAGGAGGTGTCTGGTGGGCCAATGTCCTGAACTCAGCTCTCCCACCTTATAGGCTCAGGCCTGACACCTGGCTGGAGTTCCAAGACCCTGTCAGCCACACAGCTTGGAAGAAAAGGGAGAAAAAATAAAAGAAATAAATAAAATAATATAATATAAGATAAAATAATAGTTATGAAACTAAAAAATTAAAAATATATTATTAAAAATAAAAGATATAAAAGTAATAAGAAAAAAGAAAGAAAGAAAGAAGAGAGCAACCAAACCAAAAAACAAATCAACCAATGATAACAAGCACTAAAAACTATACAAACAAACAAACAAAAAAAGGACAGACAGAACCCTAGGACAAATGGTAAAAGCAAATCTATACAGACAAAAATCACACAAAGAAGCATACACATACACACTCACAAAAAGAGAAAAGGGAAAAAATATATATATATATATTTAAAAAAAGGAAGAGAGCAACCAAATCAATAAACAAATCTACCAATGATAATAAGCTCTAAATAATAAACTAAGATAAACATAAAACCAAAAACAAATTAGATACAGAAAGCAAACCCCAAGTCTACAGTTGCTCCCAAAGTCCACCACCTCAATTTTGGGATGATTCGTTGTCTATTCAGGTATTCCACAGATGCAGGGTACATCAAGTTGATTGTGGAGATTTAATCCGCAGCTCCTGACTCTGCACAGAGAAATTTCCCTTTCTCTTCTTTGTTTGCACAACTCCTGGGGTTCAGCTTTGGATTTGGTCCCGCCTCTGTGTGTAGGTCATCTGAGAGGATCTGTTCCCCAACCAGACAGGACAGGGTTAAAGTAGCAGCTGATTGGGGGGCTCTGGCTCACTCAGGCCAGGGAGAGGGAGGGGTATGGAATGCGGGGCAAGTCTGTGGTGGCAGAGGCCAGTGTGACATTGCAACAGCCTGAGGCTCTCTATGTGTTCTCCCAGGGAAGTTGTCCTCGGATCACAGGGCCCTGGCAGTGGCAGGCTGCACAGGCTCCCACAAGGGGAGGTGAGGATAGTGACCTGTGCTTGCACACAGGCTTCTTGCTGGCTGCAGCAGCAGCCTTAGCATTTCATGCCCATTTCTGGTGCCCAGGCTGATAGCTGTAGCTCACACTTGTTTCTGGAGCTTGTTTAGGCGGTGCTCTGATTCCCCTCTCCTGGTGCACTCTGAACAAATGGTCTCTTGCCTCTTGGGCAGGTCCAGATTTTTTCCTGGACTCCCTCCCAGCTAGCTGTGGTGCACTAACCCCCTTCAGGCTATGTTCACACAGCCAACCCCAGTCCTCTCTCTGGGGTCTGATCTCTGAAGCCAGTGCCTCAGCTCCCAGCCTCTACCCGACCCAGTGGGTGAGTAGACAAGCCTGTCACGCTGCTGAGTGCTGGTCGGCACCAATCTTCTGTACGGGAATCTCTCTGCTTTGCCCTCTGCTCCCCTGTTGCTGCGCTCTCCTCTGTGGCTCCTAAGCTTCCCCGCCCCTCCAACCCCCATCTCTGCCAGTGAAGGGGCTTCCTAGTGTGTGGAAACATTTCCTCCTTCACAGTTCCCTCCCACTGGTGTAGGTCCCGTCCCTATTCTTTTGTCTCTGTTTTTCCTTTTGCCCTACCAAGGTACATGAGGAGTTTCTTGCCTTTGGAAGGTCTGAGGTCTTCTACCTGCATTCAGTAGGTATTCTGTGGGAACTGTTCCACATGTAGATGTATTTCTGATGTATTTCTGGGGTGGAAAGTGATCTCCATGTCTTACTCCTCCACCATCTTGAGGGTCCCCTCCTGACAGCTATTTTTAAAACATACCCTGATATATAGGGGAGCCTCTCTCCAGGTATTGATTCTAAGCAGTAATGCTGGATCTAGTCCTATACCTTGCATGGAGACCTTTTAGGCTGGGTTTCCCCTAAGGAGGCAAGACTTGGTTCCTGCTTGGCATGGAAACCAGCAGGACTGCAACTTCCATCATGCTCACCGATTAGCATGTCAATTCTGTTTCTAGTTTACTAAAGGTTTATTTTGCTTTTGAGTATGCTATGTCTTTTTAGGTATCACTTTTAAAACATTTTAATTATTTTTATTATATGGATTAGAGGAGCAAAAGACTTGTTAGGAGACTTGGGATCAACTTATAATGAAAGTAAAATGAGATTTTAATATGTTGTATAAGTTGAACATGCTGATTTTAAGTGTTTCTTCATATTAGGACTATCACGTATGTTTAAAGAAGCCCTTTCGATAGCAAAGCTTTTGATATAGGGTATATTGATTTGACCTAAAAAACAAAGCCATTAAACATCAGGATATTTTTAAATGACCAAATAATATGCAAGACCATTGCCATCACCTCAGCTCTGGAATTATATCATTGGCCTCATTCCACTCCATCCCCATCCTTACCTACTACAGAAGATGTGGTGTAGATCAGGTTAGGGTAACCCACAACCTGCAGATAAACCACCCAAAGCAAGTATCTTTATCAATCCCTTTAAAAAATAAAACTTTAAAATACATAAATATAGACAAAACCCACTTGATGAACCAAGAATGTCTAACATTCAGTTATAAGAAATCTAAAGAGTACAAATGTTAATGTAGTTAGTTGATATTTTAGGGAAATTTTAGGACTGGATGAAAGATTTCTGGGAAATAAGAGAAAGTAACATTCATTCATTCAACAAGCATTAATCAAGCAAAAACTATGTTATAAGAAAAGAGGAAGCCTTATAAGAAAAGCTATGGCCTTTGAAGAGGAAAAACTTACCTCTTCAAAGTGGTAAGTGAAGTGTTGGATCACTGGCTGAGAAATTCAAGCAGAAAGCTATGAGCAAGACACTTTAATCTTGCTTGTTCTTCTGGAGAAAAGTACTCTCTAAAATAATTTAAAATAGAAAATTTCTCTTTATGCCTTGCTTCCAGGAAATTCAAAGCTAAATTTTATGTTTAATTGTATTATTATCTAAGATTTGAAAATAATTATCTCCATCTTCCATCTGTTGAATTTTGAGTCCTTTTCTCAAATATTTCCATTATGAAGTTCTCTTAAATTAGTTTGGAATTAAGATATTAGTGAGTGAATTGAAAAAATGAATTAACCATATTTGAGCTGTGAGGGGAAAAACTATAGAATCAATTCAATACTGAAGTCAACACATTCCCACCTCATAAACAGGAAATTGTTAAATGTATTTTATTTGTATTTGTATGTCATGTAATGTACATGAATAACTACTATATTCTTACCATCTCACTTCCTTCCTGGGAACTCTTTAAATGGAATTTTATGTCTGGTTAGGAGTAATACAATTAAAGAAGGATGTGGATATACTGGAGAGGTTACAATGGAAACTACTTAAAATGATGGGCATTCTAAGAGAAACCATGGTCTGTAAAAGAAAATGGAAAGAAAAATTAGACTTATTCAGCAAAAAGAGGAATAGTGCTAGGTTAGGAAGAAGGCAAAATTATAGGGAAGTCATTTTTTAACTTTAGCAACACCAGATTGCGTTTTGAAAGATCTGTTAATTATTTTAGTTAAATGTTGAGAATACTTAGGGAGGTTAAGAAACATCTTCTAAGTGGAGGTTTCCCCTAAACCACCCTTCCCCTCAGTACTGTCTTTTTCTTCGGTGCTCTCAACAAAGAAAGCTTGGTCAATTTTCTTTAGTAATAACACAAGTAATAGGGATGATGAAAAAGGACATACCCACATCCCTGGGAGGAACTGTGTCTTTGACCCTGGAATTGCTGCCAACTATCTTTGTGGGTAATTTAGAGATTAAAAATATTTTATTCTTCTAAGAATTCTGCAACAGGTGCCCACCAGAATTTAGCAAGGTGTGAATGGGACAGTGGAAAGGGTGAGAGACCTCCCCCTCCCCTTTAAGAGCCAGAAAAACTAGATTCCAGTCCCAGCTCTTTCACTAGCCTGCTGGTTAGTCACTTAACCTCTTTAAACTTTGTTTCTTCATCTCTAAAATTAGGTGGGCATTAGGGGAAATCTCTGAGGGCTTTGGGAGTTCTGACCAGCTATGATTCCACAGAATTCTGAGACTTGATATTGCTGGGGTCAAGCAGGAGCAAAGAATAAGGAATAGGGGTTTTTTCCCAGCTGCTTTCATCAGCAAATTGTTGCATAAGCGTGCCAGCTGAAACAAACAGCTTCGTAGGGCTCGCGGCATCCTGGCTGCCCCCATTACTGAGTTGTGTCATGACTAGAAAGGATGCTGCCATCACTGGTGAACTTTGACCTCTGCCCTTTCCAAGCAGAAAGAGAGAGATTATGGAGAATCTGGTTGCCTGTCTCTGACCCCCGTCTCACCCTGCTCGGCTGCCATCATCACCTCCTTCAACACTGAGACCCTTATTTATACTCCAATAAATAATGCCTTTTAAATACTCAGATAACTGCTTTGATTGCATTAAAGCTTTCAAAGCACGAAGGCCCTGAATTCTTTTTTCCTCTTTAGCGTTGGCACACTGTGGTCCTGCCCAGTGTGGAAACTGCTTCCACATCCTTATCCCCGGTTCACAGTTTCCCCATCAATCTGATGACATGAAACCGCTTGACTCATAAACAGGAGTTAGAGAAACAGAGGTTAAACCACGGGCACCGAAAGTGGTTGTTAGTCTGCGAGTGTGGAAAGAGT
>NW_006770652.1:5301849-5309121 GCF_000442215.2 Lipotes vexillifer
GAAAGAGTGGGAAAATCGACAAGCATGTGGCTGTTACCATCTGCCCCAAGTGCTGAGCTGTAGAATGAATTCAGCAAGAGCCTGCTATTTAAAATAATGCAAATACTCTGCCCATCTCTCCTTGGTAAAGACCAGTGTGCTTTGCTACAAAACACCTCCCTTTCAGAAGTCTCCAGTGTGAAAATAGATGTGTCAGTTGCTGTCAATTTCCTTTTCCTTTTAATTGATGATGGGAAGACTTCTAAATCTCTGCGTTACTAATCTCCTCCTCACACACTTTGTACGTTATCTAGTAACCCAGTAGAGTAATACCTATTGCAAATGCTTATATAGTGTATACTATTTAGAGGAAAATGTTCTAAGCACTTTATGTATATTAAGACATTCAACACTTATGACAACCTCGTGTCTTGGTATTGTTATTATCCTTTATTTAACACACAAGGAAAGCCAGTATAGAGAGATTAAATGACTTTTCCTGGGAGTAATGAGTGGCAGAGCTTGAATTTGGGCATTCAGACTCCAACGTCTCTGCTCTTCACCATCGTGTTCTTCTGAGAAAGAAAAAGATGAAAACGAAGAAAAAAGATGGTGCCACAGTGATGACACCGAGACATAGGAAGCTTTCGAATAGACCACTAGGTCAACTCTTCCTAGGAGAGTATGCCAGGGACAACTAGGTTCCCAGTAAAAATGATTTATTTCTTTACTTTAATTTTTATTGCAGCACCTACAGAATTGTTATGCACTAAGCAGTTGCTTCAGACCCTTAGGTTAACTTTAAGGGTTACACTGGGTGGACTGGTAGGAGAGACCAACAACTGCAGGTATCAAAGCCAGTTTTGTGGCAATTCTGAGGTGCGCAGGGGAACGGAATGTGATAGTTCAAGTACAGTCACTTGAAAGGTTTAAAACTATATCTCTGCCAGATACCAACATGTAATATTTTCAAGTGCTCTCCTGAGGCCTTCTCAGCAAGGTCACTGTAAATGATCATGTGTATTGAGATGATTGTAAACAACCCTTTGCAGTGATACACATTATAATGTAGCCTTTAATTATTATCATATAGATGCAATGACCATAGTGCATCTCATCTCTCCCATTGGCCCTCTCACCCCTCACACCTTTCTGATTTATAATAAAGAGGTCTCTATTTTACTCTATGATGAGCCTCTGCTATGTACCAGGGATTTCCTGTCATCAAGAAGTTTACTCAGTCAATAGGCTATATTTTTTCATCTTTTCAGTGATCAAACTTAATCATCCCTAAATTTGACACTGATTTAAAACTATAAATAAAGTACTTTGTTTTAACTGGTGGTATTGAAGAGCATGAAAGAACAGATTTTTCTCTGAATTTCAAAGGTGGTGCGCTAGAAAGGAAAGTTCATCTATTTTTCTTCTGTGATTCATCATCAATTTGGAGATTTGTGTGTGTGTGTGTGGTACAAATGAAATCAGAATATTTCCTTCCCTTATATCTTCTCACATTGTGTGGGTTTATTAACTGCATGAGTCATATGGTTAAAACTTTTGAAAATTTATGACTTAACAATAAACAGTAAGAGAACAGACCTCCTTTATCTCTGGGGCTGGGTCTCCCATCATTTGCAGACAGTTGCCCAGAGCTATGAGATGTGGAGTGACTGACTGACTGACTGGGGGAGGTGAGTGGGGTAGACGCTCACTCAGTGTTTCAGGATAACACTTGTCTGAGCCTGTTTATCTTCCACCTCTAACCTCAGCAAATCTGTCTCCCTGACCTGAAAATTGTGGGAAAATTCAGGGGGGTGTGGAAAGATTTTTCCATGAAAAAAAAAATTGATTTTATAAGAATATGAAATAAATGGACATGCTGGGATTAATGCATTCGTTTTCTAGAGCTGCTGAAACAAAGTACCACAGACTAGGTGGCTCAAACACCAGAAGGTTATCGTCTCACAGTCTGGAGTCTAGAAGTCCAAAGTCAAGGTAACAGCAGGGTTAGTTCCTTCTGAGGCTGTGAGGAAGAATCTGTACCAGGCCTCTCTCCTAGCTCCTTGTAGCATCAGACATTCTTTGGCTGATAGACGGCATTCTCCGTGTGTCTTCACGTCATCTTCCTCCATGAGTGTGTCTGTCTCTGTGGCCAAATTTCCCCCTTTTTAGGAGGATAACAGTCTTATCGGATTAGGGTCCACTCTTTGAATTCATTTTAACTTGATTACGTCTGTGAAGACTATAGTTCCAAAGAAGGTCTCCTGAGGTACCTGGGACTTACCTTGTTTCTTTTTTGGGGAGGAGACAGTTCAACCCATAAAGCTCACCAAGAAAACAAAATGACATATAGACTTAGAAGTAAACCTGGTGAATTTGCACTCTTTGAGTAAACCCCTTCCAGCTCTTCCTCCCCAAACAGCATTTCTGCCTGACTTAAATAAGAAGGACTGTGTTAACATGATTTTCCACTGCCTGAAAATCTGAATATGTTTTGAAATAAAACCATGGGTTTGCATCCATTCTATGGAAGACCTGGGGCAAGAACTTTTCCTAAGTCACTTTTTTTTTTTTTTTTTTTTGAAGCTCCATTTTCTGATCTGTCAGATGGGCATTAGTACATATGCTTTACATATCCCATTAGACTATATAAACCCTGCAAGTGTAGACACTTAAGTTCAAGTTCATTTTATGCATATAAAAGAATTAAAACTTAGAATGTTCTATATTGGAGAGAGTTTGCAGTGGAGAGGAAGAAGCATGGCTGTGAAAGTCAGAAGATGAGGTTTCTAGTCTCAGCGCTGCTAACTCAGTGCTCTGATCTTTAACTGTGGCATAGGGGGAAGATTAACCACTCAAGTCCCCTCCACTCAAAAATTCTAAGCGCAGTGTTTTTGCAACATACAATGTAGTGTTAATGTGTGTTCCTAAATCCCATGCAGTAGAGGTGAGCCTTCAGGTACACACTATACCTGCTCTCTCAAGCTTTCTTAGGATTATTATTAATACAAACTCTTCCCTTTGTGTGTGGGCTGAACTCCAGTCACACCCTTGAGAACCAACTGACATGGAACCTACCCTCAAGTGTTTGGCATGGAACCGTGCAAGGGGAACAGATGCAATATTTAGTCAGGCTTTCTCTCACGTGTTTTCTTCTCCACATTTGGTGCAGAATTTCAGAGAAGTTTCATGTGCAGGAAACAACAAGGAATGAAACATAGTGGGTTTGGATTACTTTCCCAGAGTAATGGGAATTTGAAATTCTTATAATGCAAATCAATACTAAGTCCATTTAGAATCAGACAAACAAAGTGATGATTATTTTATGTCTCTGGGCCCAGAGCAAAGTCGTTTCCAGCTAGTTTAGTACCTATTAACATTTACAAAGTTCTTTCTAGTAAAAGACAAGTCTTTGGGGAATAGCTCATGCCTAGCTATTTCATGCCTTTTCACACTTGGCACAAACACATCTAGGTTTTGATGTGGAAATTCTTCCTTGTTATAAGAATTTTGATTCTTGAAATCTCCCTTACCCTCTCTCTCTCATCTCCTAAAACTACCTGGAAGTGAAAGAAGTCATTGGGGAATAATTCCTTAAGTAACATGAAAGTTAGCCTGCAAGTGAAATCAGCTCTCTTGTTGGAGTGATGACTCAGAAGATGGGCCCAGGCTTCCTCTGCCCAGGATGACAATTCCTGTTGGCTCCATACACACATGCACTGTCTGTCCTGTGCATGTCTTGGGCACCTCAAGTACTTCTCTTCTATATGTTTCTAATAATATTAACTTTCAATTTCCCTAGCCAGTCTTATTCTGTAAACAATGCATCTCCTCAAAGTGAGGACACTTACTCAAACAGGAATCACCCATCTCACACTTATTGATACGCTTGCCTATGGAGTCCAGTGGGAAGTGTGTTTCTTACTCCCTGGATGGATAGTTAAACATAAAAATCCTTTCAACCCTAAACTGTCGTGGTATCTTTTAGAATACGGACTCCGAGCAATCCTGATATGATTTATTGATGGTGTCCTCTTTCTTGTGCAGAGAAGCATCTACATAGCAGAAACTATAATAGGCACTGGGATAAAAGGTGAACATCATTTGGATTTGCCCTCGGAAACCTCATATTGCAGATGGAGAATAGATAGATAAAGAAACAATTGCAACACTGGTATAAGTGATAGATAGATAGATAGATAGATAGATGATAGATAGATAGATAGATAGATAGATAGAGGACACCTTGTCTACTGGAGGATTTTTTCCACCTAGAGGTCCTGGGATGCTTGGTCAGAGAAGGTCATATCTGATCTGGCTTTGAAGAATGGAAAGGTGATAGCATTCCTGGCAGAGAGAGAAAAACATGAACAAAAGCAAATGTGGGTGTGGTAAAGCAATAATAAGTAGTTCTGCATGACTGGAAGATAAAAACATTTAGGGGGAGTGGCTAGAAATAAACTGGAAAATTTGGACCAGGTCTTGAAGCTCCCACCAGGCCTGAAAAAACCTACTAGCCTGTCATCTTTTGGCAGCTCAGCAGCTACCCCTACTGGCAAGGCTGAGTTCGTA
Organism: Lipotes vexillifer; assembly: GCF_000442215.2. Taxonomy (NCBI): domain Eukaryota; kingdom Metazoa; phylum Chordata; class Mammalia; order Artiodactyla; family Lipotidae; genus Lipotes; species Lipotes vexillifer. The sequence continues at coordinate 5,306,401 of NW_006770652.1, forward strand.
TCCAGAGTTTTGAATAGTGTCTCCCCTTTTATCTGCAAAAGCATTTCTGAAAATATGTCCCATATATCACCACCCAGCTCCCAACCCTAACCCTCCTCCTCTTCAAGCTATTCCATTAAAAAGGAGTGTGTGGTCAAGTGGTGCACCTGTGATCTAGTGCAGTTCACTAGCATGAGGTTTGACGGCCAAAGCCACATGAAGCAATATACCCTACATAGGGATGTATCGGTTGAGCCTGCTCAACATTTCTGGGTTTTGCCCAAGTAATTCTACATCCTATCACATCTAACAACTATCATTAAAGTAAATATGGACTAGAGACACCCATAACAGAATCTGTGTAGTCCTAATCCAACTGTTCATGTTTTTACTTCCAGAAAGGATCACAGTACGGCCTGGCGTCCTTTCTTCTTTAGCTTGTCTTCATCCCGTTGATTGATTCATTCAATTTTTACTGCCAGTTATGTGCCAGGCATGACCACAAACTTACCCCCAACAGGAAGGATTTCTATTTTCAGAGTTGCAGATGAGTATAACACTCCTTATTTTTGTTCCAACATTCTACCAATTAGCTTTCACAATATTTCCAAAGAAAGATTCTACTTTTCTCCTGCAGAGAAATTTTAGATCATGAGGGTGAAGGAACTTCAATCCTTCAAGTTAAAGGATGGTGGCAAGAAGTAAATCAATGCAGTGTTTCTCCTTAAGCAGAATTTCTAAAGGGTTGGAGAGATGGGGACTGGGTTGGAAAACATAGGATTATTTCAGGGTTTTGGCCCTTCTAATAAGATACAGTTTTGATCTCAACTCTTCTTCTCTAGGAAGGTGGGGAGTCCCAGCTCATTCCATTTCCAGGGCACAGGAGATACCGCTCCAGTTTTGGTGATGTGCTTCTTCTGCAGAAGCAAAGGAGACATTTACAGGAGTCATTGCTCCCCATGATACCTTCAGGAATGATGTTCACCCTTAGCCTAAGTTCTAGAAGAAACAGAGGATGGGGCAGAATAACAGTCACTCGAGGGTGGGTTTTTGGTTGTTCCCAGTGTCAGGGCAAGTTCCCAGCAGTCTTCCTAACTGTCTATAAATGATGTAGCAGACCAGTCTGGCTCAGACTCTGGGGTCACTCAAGCAAGTCACAACGTAGCTTAAACCCATGTCCTATGGAAGCATCTAACTAGGGAGTAATAAAGTGCCGGTGTCAGCAGCTCCGTTGTAATAGGAGGAGATGGAGGGTGAGAAGGAAAATAGTACATTCCAAATTGTAATCCTTGTTGTATTAATCTGCTCAGGCTGCTATAGCAAAATATCATAGACCAGCTTAAACAAGGCACATTTCTTTTCTTACAGTTCTGGAGGCTGAAAGTCCAAGATCAAGGTGCTGGCCAATTTGGGTCTTAGTGAGAGCTCTCTTCCTGGATTGTAGACAGCTGTCTTCTTGCTGTGTCCTCACATGGTAAATAGAGAGCTCTCTCTTCCGCTAATTATAAAGCCATTAACTAATCCTCTCATGAGGGCCCCATTCTCAAGACCTTGTCTAATCCTAATTACCTCTCAAAGGTCTTCTCTTCAAACACCAACGCATTGGGGTTTGGGGCTTCAACATATGAACAGGGAGAGGGTGGAATTTAGTCCATAGCACTTTCTAACAGAGAAAAATACTCAGTATGAAGACGGAAAGGAGAGAAGAATCTGGCTTATTAGAAAAGCCAGATACCTTTAGTTGTAACTGCTTCTCATTTTTAACCTTTCTCATTGAAGGTGGAGTTGGGATTCTGGTGCAGGCTCAAGAAATGGAAACCATTCTAGGTATTTCAATCTGAAAAGGGATGTAATAAAGAGAAACATGTGCTTAGAAACCTGGTAGAAGGGATGAAAGAGCAAAGATTGTAGAGGGTCCACTAACGTCCCTGTCTCTCTAGTGCAGTGCCAGGAAAATACTGCTGCACCCATAGGTCAGGAGACTTCAGGAATCCATTGCTGGTATAAAAACTGCCCTTACATCTGTTCAAAGGTCTGTTACCACTTAAAGGTAATAAAAGTCTGTGGGTGAGAGAGTCTGGGGAAATGCATTTCTAAGGCTTCTGGTCACTGTGATGTAAGAGAAGATATAAAACAGGGTGGAAATGGGTCCGGATGCCAGTGGATGATATCCAGGAAGCTCTCCTCTGGGATGTTTGCCTGCTACTGCATCGTTCACAGCTGTGCATGTCTTGGCTTATGTTGGGATTCCACACCAAGTGATGGAGGAGATGAGACCCAGTCGTTTCCTGCAGTCAAGAGAAAGGGAGCCTTAGCTTGTCAAAAATGCATGTTTGTATCCACATTAAGTGGCACACTCATGGGGCCTTGCTTTGGCTTCACAATTAAAAAATTAAAAAATTTTCCCTGCATTGTCTTCTGTCTCCCTTCCTCCATCCCAGGCTTCAATAAAATCAAATGAACTTCTACTCATCCAAAGTATTATTGAGCATTTTCTTCCTTGCTAGAGGCCTCAATTCATGTCAAGTACTAGATAATGTTAAAGAAAAAAAAAAAAAAAGGGTTAGTAAGGTGACAAGGCCAATAAGAAGGTGAATAAGAAGAAGCTGGGTAAAAATATACAGCAGTATTAATTTAAATAAGTCAAACTGTCTGGAACTCTGTGTAAGTGAAACAGGAGAGCAGAGTAGGAAAGGTCCATTGAAGGCTTGTGCATGCACAGTTGACTTTATGGGGAAAGAG
>NW_006770652.1:5309131-5384384 GCF_000442215.2 Lipotes vexillifer
ACTGGGTTCAGAAGGGAGGATTTGGTTAGAGGGAGAGAGGAGAAGGCATTCCAAATGTGTCTATGTACATGGCTCATGTCACAGTCAGTGAAGGAACTACCTTGCTGGAGATAAAAAAAGTAGAAAATTGTATCAAGGAGGATCTAGGGAGTTTCTTGAGGCATTTGTGCTCCATGCAGTGAGTAATAAGACCCATTGAGGTTTCTTTCCCGCTACTACTCTCCACTTCTATATTGATCCAATATTGTGGTTTCTTGTGGAATCAAGAAATACCTTAAAATAACACTAAAAGAGGGTATTAGGAATTGCCAGGCAGACATGAAATTAGCTGTCATCTCTGCCCTTCATAGATGTGATATCTGAAACAAACCACTTAACCATTTCTTAATTTCTAGATATATAATAGGGAGAATATATATTCAGTATATATATCTCCCAGGATTATCGTAATAAATAAAGAGGGTAAATGGTGCACTTTTCATGGTGCCTAGCATATAGTAAGCATTCAAATATTGTTAACTCCCCCTTTTTCCCTTTAATAAGCGGAGAAACTAATCACCCACTAACCACATCTAGGTGTAGGAGAACTTCTAGATACCAGAATGATCTCAAGAACTATCCTCCTTTAGTTTTTTAAAAAAATAATAAAAACATAAAAAAAAAACAAACTTCCAAAATAAAATACACTGGGTAAAGTTTCCAGAGTTTGGAATTTTACAAAGCCTGCCTACATGCCAGAACTTCACATAAGGTGTCTGGTTTTTGCACTTAGGGAATCAGTGTCTCCATGATGCACATAAAATGTGAAGAGTTTGTTCCTCATCAAGCCATGGAAGAATGACTGATTGTAGAATGCCAGACAAGATAATTAGATGGTACAGACAATAGCTATTATCACAAGCACTAACACATGGTAACTTGCAGGCTACCGTGCCAGAACTGTCAAGAGTCCTCAAACTATGTATCCCTGGAATACACTAAAGCATCACTTCATAGCCTGAGCATCTGCACGAGCAAATGAGGGGGTAGTTACTTCACCTCCAAAATAAAGAGTGATTTTATTGCTTTAACTTATACTTGCTTAACCTTCTTGGCTGAAGGATAGCATAGCACAATGTAGAAGTGCCCTCTAACATTACTTTATGGACAAAAAATAATTGGCTGAGGGTGGGGAAAACCTGGCTCCTGATACTTGCAGGTGTATTTTTCTTGGGAAGCAAGATTGCTAGTGAAACAAAAGATTTGGTTCATTTGGCTTGGCAAGTCAAAAATGCAATCCTAGGGGAAGACTTTATTTAGAAACTTTATTTTTCCCCTGTTAACTTGAATAGTTTGTGGAGGGAAAAAAAAGAACTATAAATGGTTCATAAGTTCGCAGTGATTTTTGTTTTGGTTTTAAAAGTAAAATACACTATCCCCACCCAGGTAGATCTTGCTATACATTAATTTCACTTTTAAAAAGCTGCAGTTTAGGCTGGGAGACATTTTAAAGTGTGTGGGTATACAGAGGGGACTGTTGGTTATCACTACTCTCTCCTGAATCTTCAATGGTCCTTGCTCCCCTGGGCTTTATCCTAAGTCTATGAACATGCTTCTCTCTCCCTTAAAATACAGTCTTTCATTGACCCACTCTTATCTCTTTCAATAATCTCCAAATCCTGATTTTTGGTTTCCCCCACCCTGCATTCACTCTTCAACCCACAATAATCTGTTTTCTGACCCACCACTATCATGAAAATGAATCTCTGAGATCATTAGTAATTACCAATTTCAAAAGAGACAGTCTGTCTTTATATGATGTCTCTGAGTACTTTTATACTGTTGATCACTCCTTCCTCCTTGAAACTACTTTTCCCTTTCTTGGTCCGTCTTCCCTATGACCCTTCTTCTTCTATCTCCTTTCCTGGCATCCCTCGGACACTTGCAGAGTACATTTCCCCTTCTCTATGCTTTGCCGGGTGATCGGATCCACACCTGTGACTTCAATTTTCCCCTATAGTCCATGACCACCAAAAGAATATTCCTAGTCCCATTAGCTTTCATCCCCTCTAGTCCCATATGTCTAGTTGCCTAGAAGACAGGTCATCCTGGCTACCCTACACTAGGAAGCTCCAGTTCAACATGTTCAAAATTGAATTTACTGTGTTCTTGTGCGGCCCTTCCTGTGTGTCACATCATCCAGTTGCTCAGGCTAGAAATCTTTGGGTTACTTATGAATTTTTTCACTACCAACATTCAAATTCAACCAGTCACCAATTCTTATTAATTATACCTCAAGAATATATCTTGAATCCTTCTTCTTTTCTTTATGTGTCTTCCACAACATTAGTTTAAAGTCTAATTTTTCTCATCTATGATGACTACAGTAAATTGGTCTTTTTCTATCACTTCCTATCTTCTTTCCAATCCATTCTATGTGTCATATAAGAGGTAACTTTTTAAGATGTATTTTTTTTTATGTTTCTTTGCTACAAGGAAGTTTACAAAATGAAACTTGACAGTAGATCCTAATGTATAAGACATAAAGTCCAAAATTCTCAATTTGGGGAAGACAGCAGAAAAATCCTTTCACAATCTGGTGCCAACCTACTCTTCAACTCCATTTGACCATCCTCCATTTACATCCCCAGACACCATGCTTCAGCCACTCCTTTTCCATATCACATTAAACTCACTCATGTGCTTGCCTTCCTAGAAGCCCCCTCTTCCCCTTCCAACTGGTGAAGTCCTGCTCATCTCATAAATTATAACTCAACTGTTGGCACCTCTGTGAAGTGAAATTGACACCTCTGAGCTGAACGGGTAGTGACTTCCTTTGAATTGCCATTGTAATTTCTATTCTATTATTACCGATTCTCACCAAATGATTATTGTATTAAAATTGCTTACATGTAAATCCCCCTGCAAAGATCAATTATATCATTGAAATGAGGACGTGTGTCTGATTTATTTTATACTGTAACTCCAGCACTTACCACATAGCCTGCCATTTCGGAGTTGGTGAGTCTGTGGAATGAATAAATGAATGAATGCCGTCTGTAAAAGTGCAGCACTATAATCTTTGGTTAGACTCATTTATTTTTTAATATCTCTATGGAGTATAATTGCTTTACAATGGTGTGTTAGATTCTGCTTTATAACAAAGTGAGTCAGCTATACATATAAATATATCCCCATATCTCCTCCCTCTTGCATCTCCCTCCCACCCTCCCTATCCCACCCCTCTAGGTGGTCACAAAGCACCGAGCTGATCTCCCTGTGCTATGCGGCTGCTTCCCAATAGCTATCTATTTTACATTTGGTAGTGTATATATGTCCATGCCACTCTCTCACTTGGTCCCAGCTTACCCTTCCCACTCCCCATATCCTCAAGTCCATTCTCTATGTTTGCGTCATTATTCCTGTCCTGCCCTTAGGTTCTCCAAAACCAGTTTTTTTTTTTTTTTTAGATTCCATATATATGTGTTGGCATACAGTATTTGTTTTTCTCTTTCTGACTTACTTCATTCTGTATGACAGACCTAGGTCCATCCACCTCACTACAAATAACTCAATATCTTCTCTTTTTATGGCTGAGCAATATTCCATTGTATATATGTGCCACATCTTCTTTATCCATTCATCTGTTAATGGACACTTAGGTTGCTTCCATGTCCTGGCTATTGTAAATAGTGCTGCAATGAACATTGTGGTACATGACTCTTTTTGAATTATGGTTTCCCCAGGGTATATGTCCAGTAGTGAGATTGCTGGGTCGTATGGTAGTTCCATTTTTAGTTTTTTGAGGAATTTCCATACTGTTCTCCATAGTGGCTGTACCAATTTACATTCCCACCAACAGTGCAAGAGGGTTCCCTTTTCTGCACACCCTCTCCAGCATTTACTGTTTCTAGATTTTTTGATGATGGCCATTCTGACTGGTGTGAGGTGATGCCTCATGTAGTTTTGAACTGCATTTCTCTAATGATTAGTGCTGTTGAGCATCCTTTCATGTGTTTGTTGGCAATCTGTATATCTTCTTTGGAGAAATGCCTATTTAGGTCTTCTGCCCATTTTTGGATTGGGTTGTTTGTGTTTTGGATATGTAGCTGCAGAGCTGCTTGTATATTTTTGAGATTAATCCTTTGTCACTTGCTTCATTTGCAAATATTTTCTCCCATTCTGAGGGTTGTCTTTTGGTCTTGCTTATGTTTTCCTTTGCTGTGCAAAAGCTTTTAAGTTTCATTAGGTCCCATTTGTTTAATTTTATTTTTATTTCCATTTTTCTAGAAGGTGGGTCAAAAGGATCTTACTGTGATTTATGTCGTAGAGTGTTCTGCCCATGTTTCCTCTAAGAGTTTTATAGTGTCTGGCTTTACATTAAGGTCTTTAATCCATTTTGAGTTTATTTTGTGTATGGTGTTAGGAAGTGCTCTAACTTCATTCTTTTACATGGAGCTGTCCAGTTTTCCCAGCACCACCTATTGAAGAGGGTCCCTTTTCTCCATTGTATATTCTTGCTTCCTTTATCAAAAATAAGCTGACCATATGCACATGGGTTTATCTCTGGGCTTTCTATCCTGTTCCATTCTTCTATATTCCTGTTTTTGGGCCAGTACCATACTGTCTTGATTACTGTAGCTTTGTAGTATAGTCTGAAGTCAGGGAGCATGATTCCTCCAGCTCCATTTTTCTTTCTCAAGATTGTTTTGGCTCTTCAGGGGTCTTTTGTGTTTCCATACAAATTGTGAAGCTTATTGTTCTAGTTCTGTGAAAACTGCCATGGGTAGCTTGATAGGGATTGCATTGAATATGTAGATTGCTTTGGGTCGTATAATCATTTACACAATGTTGATTCTTCCAATTCAAGAGCATGGTATATCTCTCCATTTGTTTGCATCATTTTTAATTTCTTTCATCAGTGTCTTATAGTTTTCTCCATACAGGGCTTTTGTCTCCTTAGGTAGGTTTATTCCTGAGCATTTTATTCTTTTTGTTCAAATGGTAAATGGGAGTGTTTCCTTAATTTATCTTTCAGAGTTTTCATCATGAATGTATAAGAATGCAAGAGATTTCTGTGCATTAATTTTGTATCCTGCTACTTTACCAAATTCATTGATTAGCTCTAGTAGTTTTCTGGTAGCATCTTTAGGATTCTCTATGTATAGTGTCATGTCATCTGCAAACAGTGACAGTTTACCTCTTCTTTTCTGATTTGGATTCCTTTAATTTCTTTTTCTTCTCTGATTGCTGTGGCTAAAACTTCCAAAACTATGTTGAATAATCGTGGTGTGAGTGGGCTACCTTGACTTGTTCCTGATCTTAGTGTAAATGGTTTCAGTTTTTCACCATGGAGAACGATGTTGGCTGTGTGTTTGTCATATACAGCCTTTACTATGTTGAGGTAAGTTCCCTCTATGCCTACTTTCTGGAGGGCTTTTTATCATAAATGGGTGTTGAATTTTGTCAAACACTTTTTCTGCATCCATTAAGATGATCATATAGTTTTCCTTCTTCAATTTGTTGATATGGTGTATCACATTGATTGATTTGTGTACATTGAAGAATCCTTGCATTTCTGGGATAAACCTCACTTGACCATGGTGTATGATCCTTTTAATGTGCTGTTGGATTCTGTTTGCTAGTATTTTGCTGAGCATTTTGGCATCTATGTTCATCAGTGATATTAGCCTGTAGTTTTGTTTTTTTTTTTTGTGGCATCTTTCTCTGGTTTTGGTATCAGGGTGATGGTCGCCTCATAGAATGAGTTTGGGAATGTTCCTCCCTCTGCTGTATTTTGGAAGAGTTTGAGAAGGATAGGTGTTAGCTCTTCTCTAAATGTTTGATAGAATTGCCTGTGAAGCCATCTCTGGTCCTGGGCTTTGGTTTGTGGGAATATTTTAAATCACAGTTTCAATTTCCTTATTTGTGATTGGTCTGTTCATATTTTCCTTTTCTTCCTGATTCAGTTTTGGAAGGTTATACCTTTCTAAGAATTTGTCCATTTCTTCCAGCTTGTCCATTTTACTGGCATATCATTGCTTGTAGTAATCTCATGATCCTTTGTGTTTCTGCAGTGTCAATTGTTACTTCTTTTTCATTTCTACTTCTATTGATTTGAGCCTTCTCTCTTTTTTTCTTGATGAGTCTGGCTATTGGGTTATCAATTTTGTTTATCTTCTCAAAGAATCAGCTTTTAGTTTTATTGATCTTTGCTATTGTTCCCTTCTTTTCTTTTTCATTTCTTTCTCATCTGATCTTTATGATAACTTTCCTTCTGATAACTGAGTGTTTTTGTTCTTCTTTCTCTAATTGCTTTATGTGTAAGGTTAGATTGTTTATTTGAGATGTTTCTTGTTTCTTGAGGTAGGATTTTTTTGCTGTAAACTTCCCTCCTAGAACTGCTTTTGCTGCATCCCATAGGTTTTGTGTCACTGTTTTTTCGTTGTCATTTGTGTCTAGGTATATTTTGATTTCCTCTTTGATTTCTTCAGTGACCACTTTGTTATTTAGTAGTGTATTGTTTAGCCTCCATGTGTTTTTATTTTTATACATTTTTTCCTGTAACTGATATCTAGTCTCATAGCAATGTTGTTGGAAAAGATACTTTATACTACTACAATTTTCTTAAGTTTACCAAGGCTTGACTTGTGACCCAGGATATGATATATCCTGAAGAATTTTCCATGAACACTTGAGAAGAAAGTGTATTCTGATTTTTTTGGATGGAATGTCTTATAAATATCAATTAAGTCAACCTTGTTTAATGTATCATTTAAAGCTTGTGTTTCCTTATTTATTTTCATTTTGTATGATCTGTCCATTGGTGAAAGTGGGGTGTTAAAGTCCCCTACTATGATTGTGTCACTGTCGATTTCCCCTTTTATGGCTGTTAGTATTTGCCTTATGTATTGAGGTGCTCCTAGGTTGCGTGCATAAATATTTACATTGTTATATCTTCTTGGTTTGATCCCTTCATCATTATGTAGTGTCCTTCTTTGTCTCTTCTGATAGTCCTTATTTTAAAGTCTATTTTGTCTGATATGAGAATTGCTACTCCAGCTTTCTTTTGATTTCCATTTGCATGGAATATCTTTTTCCATCCCCTCACTTTCAGTCTGTATGTGTCTCTAGGTCTGAAGTGGATCTCTTGTAGACAGCATATATATGGTCTTGTTTTTGTATCCATTCAGCCAGTCTATGTCTTTTGGTTGGAGCATTAACCCATTTTCATTTATGGTAGTTATCGATATGTATGTTCCTATTACCATTTTCTTAATTGTTTTGGGTTTGTTATTGTAGGTCTTTTCCTTCTCTTGTTCTTTCCTGCTTAGAGAAGTTCCCTTACTATTTGTTGTAAAGCTGGTTTGGTGGTGCTGAATTCTCTTAGCTTTTGCTTGTCTGTAAAGATTTTAATTTCTCTGTCTAATCTGAATGAGTTCCTTGCTGGGTAGAGTAATCTTGGTTGTAGTTTTCTCCTTTTCATCACTTTCAATATGTCCTGCCAGTCCCTTCTGGTTTGCAGATTTTCTGCTGAAAGATCAGCTTCTAACTTACAGGGATTCCCTTGTATGTTATTTGTTGCTTTTCCCTTGCTGCTTTTAACATTTTTTCTTTGTATTTAATTTTTCATAGTTTGATTAATATGTGTCTTGCCATGTTTCTCCTTGGATTTATCCTGTATGGGACTCTCTGCTGTTCTTGGAATTGATTGACTATTTCCTTTCCCATATTAGAGAATTTTTCAACTGTAATCTCTTCAAATATTTTCTCAGTCCCTTTCTTTTTCTCTTCTTCTGGGACCCCTATAATTCGAATGTTGGTGTGTTTAATGTTGTCCCAGAGGTATCTGAGACTGTCCTCAATTCTTTTCATTCTTTTTTCTTTATTCTGCTCCATGGCAATTATTTCCACCATTTTATCTTCCAGCTCACTTATCCATTCTTCTACCTCAGTTATTCTGCTATCAATTCCTTCTAGAGTTCTTTTAATTTCAGTTATTGTGTTGTTTGTCACTGTTTGTTTGCTCTGTAGTTCTTCCAGGTCCTTTTTAAATGTTTCTTATCTTTTCTCTATTCTATTTCCAAGATTTTGGATTTTTTTCTATCATTACTCTGAATTCTTTTTCAGGTAGACTGCTTATTTCCTCTTCATTTGTTTGGTGTGGTTGTTTTTTACCTTGCTCCTTCATCTGCTCTGTGTTTCTCTGTCTTCTTATTTTGCTTACCTTACTGTGTTTGGGGTGTCCTTTTTGCAGGCTGCTGGTTTGTTGTTCCCATTGTTTTTGTTGTTTGTCCCCAGTGGCTAAAGTTGTTTCAGTGTGTTGTGTAGGCTTCCTGGTGGAGGAGACTGATGCCTGTGTTCTGGTGGGTGAGGCTGGATCTCTTCTTTCTGGTGGGCAGGACCACATCTTTTGCTCTGTTTTGTGGTGTCTGTGACCTTATTATGATTTTAGGCAACCTCTCTGCTAATGAGTGGGTTTGTGTTCCTGTGTTGCTAGTTGTTTGGCGTAGGATGTCCAGCACTGTAGCCAGCTGGTTGCTGAATAGAATTGGGTCTTATCATTGAGATGGAGATCTCTGGGAGAGCTTTCACCGTTTGTTATCATGTGGAGCCAGGAGGTCTCTGGTTGCCCAATGTCCTGAACTCAGCTCTCCCACCAGAGAGGCACAGGCCTGACACACGGCTGGAGCACCATGACCCTATCAGCCACACGGCCCAGAAGGAAAGGGAGGAAAAACAAAGAAAAGAGAGAAATAAATAATAAAATAAAATAAAGTTATTAAAATTAAGAAATATTAAAAAAGTTTAAATTTGAAAGTCATTAAAAGAAAGAAAGAATGAAAGAAGAGAGCAACCAAACCAATAAACAGATCCACCAATGATAACAACCACTAAAAACTATACTAAAAACAAAAACAAAAATAGAAAACAGACAGACAGAAACCTAGGACAAACAGTAAAAGCAAAACTATACAGACAAGTCACACAATGAGGCATACACATACATACTCACACAAAGAGAAAAAGGAAAAAAATAAAATATATATGTAAAAAAAAAAGGAAAAGAGCAATGAAATCAATAAACAAATCTATTAATGATAATAAATTCTAAATACTAAACTAAGATAAACATAAAACCAGAAACAGATTAGCTGCAGAAAGCCAAACCCAAATCTACAATTGCTCCCAAAGTCCACACCCATAATTCTGAGATGATTCATTGTCTATTCAGGTATTCCAGAGATGCAGGGTATATCAAGTTGATTGCAGAGCTTTAATCCACTGCTCCTGAGGCTGCTGGGAGAGATTTCCCTTTCTCTTCTTTGTTGGCACAGCTCCTGGGGTTCAGCTTTGGATTTGGACCCGCCTCTGCATATAGGTCACCTTAGGGCATCTATTCTTCATTCAGACAGGATGGGGTTAAAGGAGCAGCTGCTTCGGGGGCTCTGGCTCACTCAGGCCTGGGGGAGGGAGGGGGAGGGAATGCAGAATGAGCCTGTGGCGGCAGAGCCCAGCATGACATTGCAACAGCCTGAGGCACTCTGTGTGTTCTCCGGGGGAATTTGTCCCTGGATCACAGGACCCTGGCAGTGGTGGGCTGCACAGACTCCCAGGAAGGAGGTGTGGATAGTGACCTGTGCTTACACACAGGATTCCTCTTGGCTGCAGCAGCAGCCTTGGGGTCTCATGCCCATCTCTGGGATCTGTTCTGATAGCCGCGGCTCGGGCCTGTCTCTGGAGCTCGTTTAGGCAGTACTCTGAATCCCCTCTCCTCAAGCACCCTGAAACAATGGTCTCTTGCCTCTCAGGCAGTTCCAGACTTTCTCCCGGACTCCTTCCCTGCTATCTGTGGCACACTAGCCCCCTTAAGGCTGTGTTCACGCAGCCAACCTCAGTCCTTTCCCTGGGATCTGATCTCCAAAGCTGGAATCTCAGCTCCCAGCCCCCTCCCACCCTGGCGGGTGAGTAGACAAGCCTCTGGGGCTGGTGAGTGCTGGACGGCACCGATCCTCTGTGCGGGAATCTCTCCGATTGCCCTCTCCACCCCTGTTGCTGGGCTCCCTTCTGTGGCTCCAAAGCTTCACCTCGCCAACCCCCATGCCCACCAGTTGAGGGGATTCCTAGTGTGTGGAAACTTTTCCTCCTTCACAGCTCCCTCCCAGAGGTGCAGGTCCTGTCCCTGTTCTTTCGTCTCTGTTTTTTCTTTTTTCTTTTGCCTTACCCAAGTACCTGGGGAGTTTCTTGCCTTTTGGGAGGTCTGAGGTCTTCTGCCAGCGTTCAGTAGGTGTTCTGTAGGAGTTGTTCCACATGTAGATGTATTTCTGATTTATTTGTGGGGTGGAAGGTGATCTCCACGTCTTACTCCTCCACTATCTTGAAGCAATATCCGCTAGACTCATATTTTTTAAAAACCCAGGAGTTTTCTAGTGTTCCAGTTCATAGGTCTTCATTCTTTCCCTGTGGGAATGGTCTTTTCAAGTGGCTCTTTTCTTCTTTAATTATGCAAGTGACCACCTTGTGGTACTTTAATTTATTTATTTAGCTTTACTTAGATAGTGGATAAGAGCTCTGCATTGTAAAGTTCCAGTTGAGTATAATAAGAAATAATACAAAAGTGAAAAGAGACAGGTACTTGAGAATGTTCCACAAGAAGGTGAAATGAAGCTTCCTCAGCCCTTGTGGTCTTGGATAAATTTCCCACAGTGGGTGCTCTGCAGGCTTAAATCTTTTCTATCCATCTTCCATCATTTTCATGAACCCAGTTCTTTAGAACACATTTCATTTCCTCACCTTCTTGAACTCATTTCCAAGTTTATCAACTTAATTAATGAGGTCATATTAATCAATCATTATATTAGCATTTCCAAAGCCCACTTTTATATATGGTGTGGTTTTTTTCACCCAGTGGGAATCATAGTGTTACCATTCAATATAAAAATAAGTTGGGAGAGGAGAATTTTCTTTATTCCATTATTTTATTGTTTTTCTCCCAAACCTTAAGAACTAAATCCCATGTCACTGATAAAACAGCTACATAGCTAACGGGTGCTAATGGATTCCATTTGGCTCTAAATTGCAGAGCTGAGAAAATAATTTAAAAGATCTAGAACTGAATTATGGACCAGTCTGCATTAGCATCCTTAGAAGATCTCAGGAATTAAAAAAAAATCATAACAGATCTCATTAACCTACAAAAGCAATGGTAAGGTGACAGTTACAGCAAGGAGATCTCCTGAGACTGAGGTGTAAATTTAGAGAATGAACCAAAAAGAATGAGAGATTGCATTAACATATGTTATCAAAAAACAATTTATGCTATTAACCAAGATTTGAGGCATATTTTTATTTATGACAGGAAATAATATCCAACCAGTGAATGTAACCTGTGGCATCTCTCTCTAAAAGAAGTCTCTGTATATCCTACGTAAAATAAGAGTCACATCATGGTAGCCAGGAGACGTATTTTTTGTGCCAACCCAGAAAAACAGCAGAATTCATTGAAAGAATGTTCCAGGCTGCAGTCTTGACCAGCTGCCATGGTGAGAGATGTGGGCCCACTCAGGTCAGTCTACAGGTCTCCTTCCCTCCGGCTCTGAGTCAAGCTCCCCTCTGCTTTACCCAATTTTGAGCTCCCACAGGTTTTCATTTCCTCCCTTTCCTGTTATTTTAATCTAGAGAATTTTCTCCAGTTTACACACCATGCTCACCAGTTTTACTTGTCTTTCTTTTCCCTGCAGAAATAGAAATATTCTCATCTACAAAATTACCTTTGCTGTCAGATTATCTAATCCTAATCCTAAAAACAAAGCAGCACTATGAAAAAGGATGCAAACTCATTGAAAATGACTAATAAGAAAGAACGATATATGTTGACAACAGTCCATTTTCCTGTTAGAAAAAAGTCAAAAATATGATTGTATTTACAGTCATGTCAACAGTGTTTCCTTTGCTTCCCAAATACCTGTTGGAGCAAGGCAAGGAGAGGATCACAGAATATTATCAGTCAGTAGTGTGAAAGGCTGGGCATTAGAGGGTGTGATCTGAGTGGGTTCCACCCTCAGGACAGTGAGCATTTGGAAGAGAATCTGAGGCTTTTCCTGCCCCCATTATGAGCTGCAGGGATTCTTGTCTGCAGAAGGGCAGTCTGTTTCCATGATTCCAATGTAATTCATAGGCATATTGTTCTTGTGAAGAAGGAAGGGATGGTCACATAAATAATCCTGAATACAGAATTACTTACAGTGGAGAATGAAGTGAAAGGAATGATTTGAAATGTAAATGTGTGGAAAGTACTCTGAGTGAGAAGGGCACTGAAGTGATTTCCAGGGACATTTAGAACAGCAGGACTGATTCCCAGGACTGGTCTTGATGATTTTCCTTCCTTTTTTCTGTGTTCCTCTCCCGCCTGCATGGTCTTGTTTACCATATTCCCAGCATCTGTACCTTTTGGCTGTTTTGGGGCTGCCCAGAGTCCCCTGCAGAGTCCCAGTTAGGCCTCCTTGCCCACTGTGGTTCAGAGGCACAAACCTCAAAAACAAAACAAATAAAACCAATAAAAACAACAACTCCATTATTAAGAATGTGATACTTGACAATTATGAAGACAACAAGCTGATTAAACTTACTTCCATGAGAGAATAAATAATAATGATTGTAAGATTTATTGAATTCTTATCATGTGCTATGTGCATTTTATTTATTATCTCATTGAATTTTCACCCAAACTCTCTGAAGTAGGTATTTTTATTACACCCATTTTATAGATAAGGAAACTGAGGCTCAGAGAGGGTAATATTGCCCACTATCAATAGGCTCCTGCAATTGGAAAAGCCAGGATTCAAACTCAGGTGTGTCTGTCACTCAAAGCTATACATACTTTGTCTCAACTTGACCCTTCCATTTTATTAATCATACTTCCAGTATTTGGAACAATATTTTAACCTTTTGTATTGTTTTATTTTGAGCAATACTATTCCATTGTTGTTTGGAAAAATAGAAACAAACTCAAGTTATTCTGAGATTGAAAATGATAGAATATGAGCTGTCTTGCAGTACCCAAGATCAAAAATGTGCTGGCCCCCAGGAAGAGGGAGAACCAGGGACTGGAAAGTTGCAATCTCTTTCCACCTCTCATCTCTTCTTCTCTTACACATCAACTTCATCCTTACCATGCTCAGCAGACAAATTTTTCACTGCACTCCAGTACAATTGGTAGTGAACAGGTTTGCTCACTATGCCTGCATGACACCAATTAAGTGATAAGCCAAAACTAAGCCCAGAATCTTATAATTTCAATTCCGAATTTTTAAAGAAGAGGTTGTCATCGGGTCACCATAGGTCATGTACCCATATTCTTGACCAATCAACTATGTCTAAGGGACTAGTGTCATGTACAAATGGATGTTCCCAGGGGCTCACTGCCATTACATGGTAATGACATGTATTACAGCTCTATTAAGAGTTGAGAACACAGCTATGGATGGTAACGAGTGACCTAGTATTTAAGGAGCTCAAAATTCTTTGCTTGTAGAATCCAAATATTCAAAGTTGAGGAATGTAAGTAGAAGTACTTTATCTGTTTATTGTCTTATCTTACACCTCAAGCCAAGTTTAGCCAAAACTGATAGAGGAGCTACTTTTCTTCCTTTTACTGCCCCTGAATTGTTGAGTCAACTCTTGAAAAATTAAAGACAATTTAAAAATATCAGTATAACCCCAATTTGCTATTATAAGCAAAGGCATTGACAATTCTCATCATTAAAACATAGTTATCAGCAGGCATGACTCAGGCTAATAAATGGGGGTTTTTTTTGACAAAATGATAAAGGAGCCTAAGTGAATTTTTCTAATAGCATGTTTCAAAGAAGTCTATATAATGTTATAAACAGATTTTCCCACACTTGTATTCTGCAAAACACATGTGTTAGATAAGAAAAGCTATTTAATATATCCCTTTCTTGGATAATGATGAAGTGTATTTTAGAGGTTCAGATAAGACCTTCAGTAATGACTTACTCAACAAATACTTATCCAGAATTCACCTAACTGATTTAATGAAGAAATAGGTCATAGGTTATTGGTATTATGATGAGTGCAGTTTGAAAAATACTGCAAAGACTATGAAATAATTCCAAATATGCATAGAAAGATAGATTTCCTATTGTTAAATGCAATTTAAAACAAATTCTATTTTACTGAAGAGAATTTAACCAGAACTCCAGAAAGATCAGTTAAAGTAGAGATGACCATCTCTATTTTTAAAAATAAAACTGTCAGACAGAGAAAGTGAATAACTCTCCTAAGGTCATATTGCAGAATAAGTCTAAAACTCAAATCTTTAACTCTTAATTTTCTGCCCTTTCTACAGGTTAACACATGGACCAAGAGCTCGTTTGAGATCTAGCAAAAGAAAAATAGTCAATTCAAATGGTCTTTAACTTTTTCCACAGAACTCACCAGTAGATCTTATGACACAAAGGGTCGACTCTTCAGAGGTCTGACAGAAACATTACTCAGAAATATAAACCAACAAGCTGATCAAACCCCAAATAGTGTTCCAGATATGAGGACCATTTCAAAAAAAAACAAACATAATAATAATATAAAAAAGCAGGTTTAAATTTGTTTTTGTTTTTTACCTATGCAAGAGGTGTTAGGTAATAAGAGAATGTACCTGCTCACCTCCACCTTGCTCTGTAGGAAATTCATCACCCTGAATATCCAGGCTAGGAATTCTGGGAGTCCTCTAGATGATTCCCACATATACCCTTGGTCCTTCATCATTTGTACCCACTTCTTCCCCACCATGGTGCCAAAGGAAAAGTGACAACTTAGCTACCAAATGCCAAGTAAAGGCATATTTGCTGATGTTCATGCTACTGATATCTGCATTGATGTCAATGCCTAAAACCAAGAGAGCTAATGCTTAAGACTAGGTGTTGGCACTCTGACCCACACAACACATGCTACCACTGCCACTGCTGGCCACCCACCACCATGGAGGCTGCCAATGCCAGGTCTGCTGACATCCCTGCTGTTTTTACCTTGCATTCTCAGTACCTCCCAGAGATGGTAGAGAAACAGCAATTTTTAAGTTTTATTTATTTGTCTTTGGTATAACCCCTTCATCCGGTGACTCAAGTGGAAGACAACAGTAACAAGGCCAGGGGCAACATTCTCTCTCCCAGACCTGGTTTATACAACTTGATCCAAGTGAATGCATCTTGGCTTCTTTTTGTCTTGGAATGAGGTTTCTCCTGAGTGGCTTCTCAGTCCTCTGTGGCTTTTCCCATCACTTATTTCATTTTCTCAGACCCAAGACAGAATCCTAGGATGGACACAGCAGAGAATCTGTCTAGAGCCCTGGATGTAACAGCCTACACCCAACTGTTCTCATCCAAAGTGAGAAGGGAGCTCTCCTTCACAGACTCTGTTAGTGTACGGCCATTATGGGTTAGACAAGCCCAGCTGCAATGAGAGTATCGTTTTCCTAAATAAACATCAGTGTTAAAAATAAGAGGTTCCGTGAAGTGGTGAAAAAGCCCTGGCCTGGGAAGCAAGACATCTGGACTCTGCCTCTTATTAGTTATTTGGCCTCACTTGAGTCCTTTAATCTCTCTGGACTTTAGCTTCCTAGCTTGGAAAACCCACTGCTCACTCTGGTCACTAAGCTTCTATGTAGCCCTGACATTCGCTACTCAAGTTGGTGAATCTAGGTCATCCATTTTCCACAAAGAACCCTAACGTGTCTATTTGTTTTATGGAATAAAATATTTATTATTACTGTTCCATCTAAGTGATTATTATTCACCTTATTTTACTTATAGATAAATAAATTGAAGTCCAAAAGTGTTATGTTAATATATATACAATACCAGTATAAGGGTTGCAGTCAGAAAAAAAAAAAATGAGTTTTGCCAATTTATAGCTGATTTATTTTTCTCTTCCACATATTAATTAATGGTTTCTTATTGTCCTTGTCTTCCACAACCAAGATTGGTCAATATTTTGACAGCAGTACCCTTGGCATCTTTCCCTCTTCATTCTCATTGCTAACTACCTGATTTGGACCTTCTTTGTCTCAGTCCTCAAGTAGCTCATATGGATCACAAAATAATATCCAAACTCTTGGCTCCAACATACCTGTCCATTTTTATTTTTCTAATCATCTTCTCTTACATCATGCAAATGAGTTTGCCTTCAACTCCTCCAAATCGTTTTGAATACTCACTCCTTCATTAACCTTGTCTGCATCCTCTATCTGAGACAACTCCCCATCTTATTCAGTAGTAGCTCAAAATCTTATTTGTCTTCAAAAGTTGAGTTCCAATGAGCCCTTTAAAAAAAAGATTCCTCTATATCCACCATTGGAGGTAGTATTTCTCTCTGGATCATCTAGCACTTTATAAGTATTTCTACTTTGTAGCCCTTATAAATGTTGTGATTTTGCATTTATTTATCAATATCTTTCTTCTCCTTCTAGACAATAAGCTCCAAAAGGGCAAGAACCATGCCTATTTATGTTTATCGTTCTGTCTCCAGGGTCTAACGCAGTACCTGTAACATTGTAGAGGCTCAGTAGGTAATTAGCAAATGGATAGCTGAATGAACATCTCTTAAGACCCAGCATTTTCTAATTCATGAGGGTAGATATTTGTAGCCATGTCTTCCATAATAAGATATTAGCTCCTTGAAAACAGTAAGTCTGATTCTGTTTGGTATCCCTCAAAGAAAAATGCCTTCCATGTTGGAAATATTTATGTATAAATATTATTATGAAGAATTATTCATAAATATGTATTCATTAATAGATGATTAACAAGGCAATTTTAGGAAAAGACCAATCTTTAGAGTCATATAGCCTTATCTTCAAATCCCGGCTTTGTAAAGTTAGGTGAAAAATGTTCAATATTTCCCAATTGAAATTACTATTACCTTTTATATCATACAAAGAATTTTCACATATATCTCAGTTGATTGTCAAACAGTGTTAGATAGTATTACTACCTCCAATTTACAGAAGAGGAAACAGAGGTAAAGATAAGGCAATTGTGGCTTAAAGAGGCTAATGATCATTTAGCTACTAAATGGAGGAACAGGAATTCAAACTAAGGTTTTTGGAGTCCAAAGTCTATGTCTTTCCCATTTTCTTGAGTATATTGACAGCAAATAGATGTAGATCAATGGATCTGTGCCTTTGGATAACAACTTTTTTTTCTAGAATTGAGGCCTCCTTTAGTCCTTATCCACTATTATGACATCTGAAAATACTAAAAGGAGCATATTTGGAGTTTCTGGTGTCAGGATAAAAAGGCAGAAGAATATATGGGGTAAGTTTTGGAAGAAAAGCAGAATAGATCCATTTTCATACTTGACATGAGGAAATTACAGAAAAGTCATATTTTTTTTTTCTCTCTGAAGTCGTCTTCACCAAACAGGTACAAAGTGAAAACTCATCACTTTTATTTAAACCAGAGACCCTGCTTCTTTTCTGTTCATAAAACCACCTGATCTCTATGTTGAAGCTCAAATCTAAATCAAGAGAAAAACAGCTCTTATTTATTATTCAGTTTGCTCTCATTATGTTCTTCCCAGAAATGAATCCCTGTCCCTCTTGGACTTTCTTTCACAGGACACTCTGATCTGGCTCTCCCTCTTAGCACTAGGCAAGTTGTTTTGCCTGGCTTATCCCATCAATAGAAGGCTCAGCTGTCTTTTCTCACACTAGGAATCCAGAAGACCGTTTTCCTTGGTCATCAACAGGGAAATGGGGAGTCTCTCCTCTTAATGGGCTGAGCTCCTGCCAAGTTCCAAAGTGCTCTCACCCTTCCTTATAGATGCTGAACACTTGCTCATTACCCAAGACATCTGGATACCCTGTGTGAGTAACCCTCTCCTGAGCGTGGCGGGTTGTTTGAAAGCAGATCATTCCAGTAAAAAATGTTTAGGCACTTTCAAACAATTCTGATAGAACTTGGTAACTTAAACAAAACAAAACAGAAATCTTCCCCATTGCAGTTTCTACTCAATAGCAGGTGAAACAATAAAAAATCTTGAGCAAGCAAAATTAATCTGTATCTAGAGAATTTTAATAAATATTAAAACAAATAATTCCACATAGATCCTCTGGGGTTTTGCCAGTAAGTCTTTAACAATCTGTTTTTAATAGCCAGGCAATGTGATACAACAGCAGGCATTGAAGAATAATAAAGATACTTTGTAAAAAATAAATAAATAAAAGCAAGAATAATGTTCAATGCAATTGAAGCAAAATGGTGACAGCAAATATTCTGGCTGAAACAAAAGGTGTACCGGAAATTATACGGGTTAAATATCTATCAGCTGGATGGCTGAGTACGATGGTCCCTCCATTCTTAATCCAGAGCAATGTGACAGGCATGTAGCCTGACTATACAACCCTTCCTCCTTAGGAGCCAAGGCAGCTAAACGTTAATACAGATCTTATTAACAGTTGTATGGTAATCATGAAATTCAGCATGTTTTTCTTTTTCTTTTATTCAAAAGAAAACTGCCTCAAAACTTCAGAAATAATAAAAATTTTTAACAAGACACTTTTTTGGTAACCATTATCATATGTCCATCATCGAGGGAACACTTATTCTCTGTAAATTAATTTTCCTATAAAAGAAAGCAAGTTTCATGTTCAAAGGCATAACTTTCATGTAGATATTTTTGCTGGAACTCTTTCTAAAAGATATTACATATTGAAAAGGATTTGACCTTTTCTGATGATTCAGAGTTATCATTATGAGCATCAATCACTGTGAATAGCCACCAACTCCTTCCTCTCAAAATACACATGTACTGGAATCTCTCACAAGCTAAAAGAAATGTTCTTTTTGGCCTTATCTACCTTGAATTTCCCCTTTTATGTTCTTTTCTTTTTTACATCTTTATTGGAGTATAATTGCTTTACAATGGTGTGTTAGTTTCTGCATTATAACAAAGTGAATCAGTTATACATATACATATGTTCCCATATGTCTTCCTTCTTGCATCTCCTTCCCTCCCACCCTCCCTATCCCAACCCTCTACGTGGTCACAAAGCACCGAGTTGATCTCCCTGTGCTATGCAGCTGCTTCCCACTAGCTATCTATTTTATGTTTGGTAGTGTATATATGTCCATGCCACTCTCTCACTTTGTCACAGCTTACCCTTCCCCCTCCCCATATCCTCAAGTCCATTCTTCAGTAGGTCTGTGTCTTTATTCCTGTTTTATCCCTAGGTTCTTCATGACATTTTTATTCTTACATTCCATATATATGTGTTAGCCTATGGTGATTGTCTTTCTCTTTCTGACTTACTTCACTCTGTATGACAGACTCTAGGTCCATCCACCTCACTACAAATAACTCAATTTCGTTTCTTTTTATGGCTGAGTAATATTCCAATGTATATATGTGCCACATCTTCTTTATCCATTCATCTGATGATGGACACTTAGGTTGTTTCCATCTCCTGGCTATTGTAAATAGAGCTGCAATGAACATTCTGGTACATGATTCTTTTTGAATTATGGGTTTCTCAGGGTATATGCCCAGTAGTGAGATTGCTGGGTCATATGATAGTTCTATTTGTAGTTTTTTAAGGAACCTCCATACTGTTCTCCACAGTAGCTGTATCAATTCACATTCCCACCAGCAGTGCAAGAGTGTTCCCTTTTCTCCACACCCTCTCCAGCATTTATTGTTTCTAGATTTTTTGATGATGGCCATTCTGACTGGTGTGAGATGATATCTCATTGTAGTTTTGATTTGCATTTCTCTAATGATTAATGATGTTGAGCATTCTTTCATGTGTTTGTTGGCAGTCTGTATATCTTCTTTGGAGAAATGTCTATTTAGGTCTTCTGCCCATTTTTGGATTGGGTTGTTTATTTTTTTGTTATTGAGCTGCATGAGCTGCCTGTAAATTTTAGAGATTAATCCTTTGTCAGTTGATTCATTTGCAAATATTTTCTCCCATTCTGAGGGCTGTCTTGGGTTGTCTTTGGTCTTGTTTATGGTTTCCTTTGCTGTGCAAAAGTTTTGAAGTTTCACTAAATCCCATTTGTTATTTTTGTTTTTATTTCCATTTCTCTAGGAGGTCGGTGAAAAAGGATCTTGCTGTGATTTATGTCATAGAGTGTTCTGCCTATGTTTTCCTCTAAGAGTTTCTGGCCTTACATTTAGGTTTTTAATCAATTTTGAGCTAATTTTTGTGTATGGTGTTAGGGAGTGATCTAATCTCATACTTTTACATGTAGCTGTCCAGTTTTCCCAGCACCACTTATTGAAGAGGCTGTCCTTTCTCCACTGTATATTCCTGCCTCCTTTTTCAAAGATAAGGTGACCATATGTGCGTGGGTTTATCTCTGGGTTTCTATCCTGTTCCATTCTTCTATATTTCTGTTTTTGTGCCAGTACCATACTGTCTTGATAACTGTAGCTTTGTAGTATAGTCTGATGCCAGGGAGCCTGATTTCTCTGGCTCTGTTTTTCGTTCTCAAGATTGCTTTGGCTATTCGGGGTCTTTTGTGTTTCCATACAAATTGTGAATTTTTTTGTTCTAGTTCTGTGAAAAATGTCAGTGGTAGTTTGATAGGGATTGCATTGAATCTGTAGATTGCTTTGGGTAATATAGTAATTTTCACAATGTTGATTCTTCCAATCCAAGAACATGGTATATCTCTCCAGCTATTTGTATCATCTTTAACTTCTTTCATCAGTGTCTTATAATTTTCTGCATACAGGTCTTTCGTCTCCCTAGGTAGGTTTATTCCTAGATATTTTATTCTTTTTGTTGCAATGGTAAGTGGGAGTGTTTTCTAGATTTCACTTTCAGATATTTCATCATTAGTGTATAGGAATGCCAGAAATTTCTGTGCATTAATTTTGTATCCTGCTACTTTACCAAATTCTTTGATTAGCTCTAGTAGTTTTCTGGTAGCATCTTTAGGATTCTCTATGTTTAGTGTCATGTCATCTGCAAACAGTGACAGCTTTACTTCTTCTTTTCCGATTTGGATTCCTTTTATTTCCTTTTCTTCTCTGATTGCTGTGGCTAAAACTTCCAAAACAATGTTGAATAAGAGTGGTGAGAGTGGGCAACCTTGTCTTGTTCCTGATCTTAGTAGAAATGCTTTCAGTTTTTCACCATTGAAATGTTGGCTGTGAGTTTGTCATATATGGCCTTTATTATGTTGAGGAAAGTTCCCTCTATGCCTACTTTCTGCAGGGTTTTTATCATAAATGGGTGTTAAATTTTATTCAAAGCTTTCTCTGCATCTATTGAGATGACCATATGTTTTTTTCTCCTTCAATTTGTTAATATGGTGTATCACGTTGATTGATTTGCATATATGGAAGAATTCTTGCATTCCTGGAATAAACCCCACTTGACCATGGTGTATGATCCTCTTAATGTGCTGTTGGATTCTGTTTGCTAGTATTTTGTTGAGGATTTTTGCATTTATGTTCATCAGTGATATTGGCCTGTAGTTTTCTTTCTTTGTGACATCCTTGTCTGGTTTTGGTATCAGGGTGATGGTGGCCTCGTAGAATGAGTTTGGGAGTGTTCCTCCCTCTGCTATATTTTGGAAGAGTTTGAGAAGGATAGGTGTTAGCTCTTCTCTAAATGTTTGATAGAATTCGCCTGTGAAGCCATCTGGTTCTGGGCTTTTGTTTGTTGGAAGATTTTTAATCACAGTTTCAATTTCAGTGCTTGTGATCGGTCTGTTCCTGTTTTCTATTTCTTCCTGATTCAGTCTTGGCAGGTTGTGCATTTCAAAGAATTTTTCCATTTCTTCCAGGTGGTCCATTTTATTGGCATAGAGTTGCTTGTAGTAATCTCTCATGATCTTTTGCATTTCTGCAGTGTCAGTTGTTACTTCTCCTTTTTCATTTCTAATTCTATTGATTTGAGTCTTCTCCCTTTTTTTCTTGATGAGTCTGGCTAATGGTTTATCAATTTTGTTTATCTTCTCAAAGAACCAGCTTTTAGTTTTATTGATCTTTGCTATTGTTTCCTTCATTTCTTTTTCATTTATTTCTGATCTGATTTTTATGATTTCTTTCCTTCTGCTAACTCTGGGGTTTTTTTGTTCTTCTTTCTCTAATTGCTTGAGGTGCAAGGTTAGGTTGTTTATTCGAGATGTTTCCTGCTTCTTAAGGTGGGCTTGTATTGCTATAAACTTCCCTCTTAGAACTGCTTTTGCTGCATCCCATAGGTTTTGGGTCGTTGTATCTCCATTGTCATTTGTTTCTAGGTATTTTTTAATTTCCTCTTTGATTTCTTCAGTGATCACTTCGTTACTAAGTAGTGTATTGTTTAGCCTCCATGTGTTTGTATTTTTTACTGCTCTTTTCCTATAATTGATATCTAATCTCATGGCGTTGTGGTCGGAAAAGATACTTGATATAATTTCAATTTTCTTAAATTTACCAAGGCTTGATTTGTGACCCAAGATATGATCTATCCTGGAGAATGTTCCATGAGCACTTGAGAAAAATGTGTATTCTGTTGTTTTTGGATGGAATGTCCTATAAATATCAATTAAGTCCATCTTGTTTAATGTATCATTTAAAGCTTGTGTTTCCTTATTTATTTTCATTTTGGATGATCTGTCCATTGGTGAAAGTGGGGTGTTAAAGTCCCCTACTATGAATGTGTTACTGTCGATTTCCCCTTTTATGGCTGCTAGTTTTTGCCTTCTGTATTGAGGTGCTCCTATGTTGGGTACATAAATATTTACAATTTTTATATCTTCTTCTTGGATCGATCCCTTGATCATTATGTAATGCCCTTCTTTGTCTCTTGTAATAGTCTGTTTTAAAGTCTATTCTGTCTGATATGAGAATTGCTACTCCAGCTTTCTTTTGGTTTTTTATTTGCATGGAATATCTTTTTCCATGCACTCACTTTCAGTCTGTATGTGTCTCTAGGTCTGAAGTGGGTCTCTTGTAGACAGCATATATATGGGTCTTGTTTTTGTATCCATTCAGCCAATCTGTGTCTTTTGGTGGGAGCATTTAGTCCATTTACATTTAAGGTAATTATCGATATGTATGTTCATATTCCCATTTTCTCAGTTGTTTGGGGTTTGTCATTGTAGGTCTTTTCCTTCTGTTGTGTTTCTTGCCTGGAGAAGATTCTTTGGCATTTGTTGTAAATCTGGTTTGGTGCTGTTGAACTCTCTCAGCTTTTCCTTGTCTGTAAAGGTTTTAATTTATCCATCAAATCTGAATGAGATCCTTGCTGGGTAGCGTAATCTTGGTTGTAGGTTTTTCTCCTTCATCACTTAAAATATATCCTGCCAGTCCCTCTGGCTTGCAGAGTTTCTGCTGAATGATCAGCTGTTAACCTTATAGGGATTCCCTTTTGTGTTATTTGTTTTTCCCTTGCTGCTTTTAATATGTTTGTATTTAATTTTTGACAGTTTGATTAATATGTGTCTTGACATGTTTCTCCTTGGATTTATCCTGTATGGGACTCTCTGTGCTTCCTGGACTTGATTAACTATTTCTTTTCCCATATTAAGGAAGTTTTCAACTATAATCTCTTCAAATATTTTCTCAGTCCCTTTCTTTTTCTCTTCTTCTTCTGGAACCCCTATAATTCGAATGTCGATGCGTTTAATGTTGTCCCAGAGGTCTCTGAGACTGTCTTCAGTTCTTTTCATTCTTTTTTCTTTATTCTGCTCTGCAGTAATTATTTCCACTATTTTATCTTCCAGGTCAGTTATCCGTTCTTCTGCCTCAGTTATTCTGCTATTTATCCCTTCTAGAGTATTTTTAATTTCATTTATTGTGTTGTTCATCGCTGCTTGTTTCCTCTTTAGTTCTTCTAGGTCCTTGTTAAATGTTTCTTGCACTTTCTCTATTCTATTTCCAAGATTTTGGATCATCTTTACTATCATTATTCTGAACTCTTTTTCAGGTAGACTGCCTATTTCCTCTTCATTTGTTAGGTCTGGTGGGTTTTTATCTTGCTCCTTCATCTGCTGTGTGTTTTATGGTCTTCTCATTTTGCTTAACTTACTGTGTTTGGGGTCTCCTTTTTGCAGGCTGTAGGTTCGTAGTTTCTGTTATTTTTGGTGTATCTCCCCAGTGGCTAAAGTTGGTTCAGTGGGTTGTGTATGCTTCCTGGTGGAGGGTACTAGTACCTGTGTTCTGGTGGATGAGGCTGGATCTTGTCTTTCTGGTGGGCAGGTCCATGTCTGGTGGTGTGTTTTGGGGTGTCTGTGGACTTATCATGATTTTAGGCAGCCTCTCTGCTCATGGATGAGGCTGTGTTCCTGTCCTGCTAGTTGTTCAGCATAGGGTGTCCAGCACTGTAGCTTACTGGTCCTTGAGTGGAGCTGGGTCTTGGTGCTGAGATGGAGATCTCTGGGAGATTTTCTCTGTTTGATATTATGTGGAGCTGGGAGGTCTCTTGTGGACCAGTGTCCTGAAGTTGGCTCTCCCACCTCAGAGGCACAGCATGGACTCCTGGCTGCAGCACCAAGAGCCTTTCATCCACACAGTTCAGAAAATAAGGGAGAAAAAGTAGAAAGAAAGAAAGAGTATAAAGGTAGATAAAATAAAATAAAGTTATTAAAATAAAAAATAATTATTAAGAAAAAAAAATTTTTAACGTAAAAAAAAAAATTAAAAAACGGACGGATAGAACCCTAGGACAAATGGTGAAAGCAAAGCTATACAGACAAAATATCCCACAGAAGCATACATGTACACACTGACAAAGAGAGGAAAAGGGGAAAAAATAATAAATCTTGCTCTCAAAGTCCACCTCCTCAATTTTGGATGATTCGTTGTCTATCCAGGTATTCCACAGATGCAGGGTACATCAGGTTGATTGTGGAGATTTAATCTGCTGCTCCTGAGG
Source organism: Lipotes vexillifer (assembly GCF_000442215.2). Lineage (NCBI taxonomy): Eukaryota > Metazoa > Chordata > Mammalia > Artiodactyla > Lipotidae > Lipotes > Lipotes vexillifer. The sequence goes on from NW_006770652.1 coordinate 5,334,000, forward strand.
CTGCTGGGAGAGATTTCCCTTTCTCTTCTTTGTTCACACAGCTCCCAGGGCTCAGCTTTGGATTTGGCCCTGCCTCTGCATGTAGGTCACTGGAGGGCATCTGTTCTTCGTTCAGACAGGACGGGGTTAAAGGAGCCGCTAATTCGGGGGCTCTGGCTCACTCAGGCCAGCAGGAGGGAAGGGCACAATGTGGGGCGAGCGGACCGTGGCAGCGGCCAGTGGGACGTTGCACCAACCTGAGGCACGCTCTGCGTTCTCCCGGGGAAGTTGTCCCTGGATCCCGGGACCCTGGCAGTGGCGGGCTGTACAGGCTCCTGGGAGGAGAGGTGTGGATAGTGACCTGTGCTCGCACACAGGCTTCTTGGTGGCGGCAGCAGCAGCCTTAGCGTCTCATGCCTGTCTCTGGGGTCCGCGCTGTTAGCTGCGGCTCACGCCAGTCTCTGGAGCTCCTTTATGCAGCAATCTTAATCCCCTCTCCTCATGAACCAGGAAACAAAGGGGAAGAAAAAGTCTCTTACCTCTTCAGGAGGTCCAGACTTTTCCCCAGACTCCCTCCCGGCTAGCTGTGGCACACTAACCTCTAAAGGCTGTGTTCACGCCGCCAACCCTAGTCCTCTCCCTGCACTCGCACCGAAGCCCGAGCCTCAGCTCCCAGCCCCACCCGCCCCGGCAGGTGAGCAGACAAGCCTCTCGGGCTGGTGAGTGCCAGTCGGCACTAATCCTCTGTGCGGGAATCTCTCCGCTTTGCCCTCCGCACCCATGTAGCTGCGCTCTCCTCCACGGCCCTGAAGCTCCCCACTCCGCCTCCCGCAATCTCCGCCCGCGAAGGGGCTTCCTAGTGTGTGGAAACCTTTCCTCCTTCACGGCTCCCTCCCACTGGTGCAGGTCCCATCCCTATTCTTTTGTCTCTGTTTTTTCTTTTTTCTTTTGCACTACCCAGGTACGTGGGGAGTTTCTTGCCTTTTGGGAGGTCTGAGGTCTTCTGCCAGTGTTCAGTAGGTGTTCTGTAGGAGTTGTTCCACATGTAGATGTATTTCTGATGTATTTGTGGAGAGGAAGGTGATCTCCATGTCTTACTCTTTCGCCATCTTCCCCCTCTCCCTCTCACATTCTTTATGTTCTTTTTTAAAAGCAGCTTTATTGAGATATAATTCATATACCATACAATTTACTCATTGAAAATGTACAGTTGAATGTTTTTAGCATATTTATGCATCTGTGCAACCATCACCACAGTCAATTTCAGAACACCTTCAAAAAGAAACTCATACCCTCTAGCTATCATTTTCCCCACCCTTTGGTACCACCTCTCATCCCCTCCAGCCCAAAGCAATACTAATCCACTTTCTGTCATTAGATTTCCGTATTCTGGACTTCGTATCAATGGAATCATATAGCACAGGGTCTTATGTGACTGATTTCTTTCACTTGGCATAGTGTTTTCAAGGTTCATCCTTATATCAGTACTTCATTCCTCTTTATGGCCAAATAACACTCCATTGTGCAGGTATAATGGATATTTTTAATAATCCATTTGTCTGTTGTTGGACATTTATGCTGTTTCTACCTTTGACTTTTTTTTTTTAATTGGGGTATAGTTGCTTTACAATGTTGTGTTAGTTTCTGTTGTACAACGAAGTGAATCAGCTATATGCATACTTATATCCACTCCCGCCCTCTTGGACCTTTCCCCACATCCTACACATCTAGGTCACCACAGAGCACTGAGCTGAGCTTCCTGCACTATACAGCAGGTTCCCACTAGCTATCTATTTTACACATGGTAGTGTATATATGTCAATCCTAATGTCCCGATTGGTCCTACCCTCCCCTTCCCCCTCTGTGTCTACACGTCCATTCCTTACATCTGCTTCTCTATTCTTGCCCTGAAAATACATTCATCTGTATAATTTTTGGACCCAGCAATCCCACTACTGGGCATATACCCTGAGAAAACCATAATTCTAAAAGACACATACACCCCAATGTTCACTGCAGCACTATTTACAATAGCCAGGACATGGAAGCAACCTAACTGTCCATCGACAGAAGAATGGATAAAGAAGATGTGGTACATATATACAATGGAATATTACTCAGCCATAAAAAGAAATGAAATTGGGTCATTTGTAGAGATGTGGATGGACCTAGAGTCTGTCATACAAAGTGAAGTAAGTCAGAAAGAGGAAAACAAATATCGTACCTTTGACTCTTTCAAATAATGCTGCTATAAAAATTCATATACAAGCTTCTGTGTGGGCATGTCTTCATCTCTCTTGAGTATATACCTAGGGATGATATTGCTGAGTCATATGACAGTTCCATATTTAATTGTTTAAGTAACTGCTAGACTATTTTCCAAAGAGACTGTATCATTTTATACCCTCCCCCCACCGACCCCAGCAGTATATGAGGTTTCTAATTTCTCCACATCCTTGCCAACATTTGTTATCTGACTTTTTGATTCTAACCATTCTAGTGGGTGTGAAGTGGTATCTCATTTTGGTCTTTATTTGCATTTTTCTCATCATTAATTATGTCAAGCATGTTTTCATGTGCTTACTGGCCATTTGTATATCATTGTAGAATTGTCTATGCAGATCCTTTGCCCACTTTTTTTTTTTTTTGCTGTACACGGGCCTCTCACTGTTGTGGCCTCTCCCGTTGTGGAGCACAGGCTCTGAATGCGCAGGCTCAGCGGCCATGGCTCGCGGGCCCAGCCGCTCCGCGGCATGTGGGATCTTCCCAGGCCGGGGCACGAACCCGCGTCCCCTAGGTGGACTCTCAACCACTGCACCACCAGGGAAGCCCTGCTCACTTTTAATTGGGTTATCTTTTTACTATTGAGTTGTAAGAGTTCTTTATAGATTCTCTCTATATATTGTATTCTATATATAAAATATATGACAAGTCCCATATCAGATATATGATTTGCAAATATTTTTCCCACTCTATAGGTTGTTTTTTGCACTTTTTTGATGGTGTCCTTTTCCCTTAATTTCCTTCTTCTCTTGTTGCCCAGCTGCTTGAAGGAAGTTTCTCATAGTCCTTATAGTCTGCTACATCTCACTTTTCATTCATTCCTAAAATCTACTGCAATGTGATGTCAACACCCACTATTCCTTTGAAACCCTCTTACTAAGGCCAAACTGTTCTTATTAAGGCCAAAGAGGACTTTCTTATTGTTAAATCCAAAGGCATTTTCTTAAAGATCATTCTACTTGCCATCTGACATTTGGCAATGTTCAATCTTCTTTTCTTTTAAAATTTCTCCTTGTTCACTTCCATTACATCATTTTTTTCCAGATTTTACTCCTATTATAGTAACAATTCCTTACTTTCTTCCTCTGGTCCTTTTATTCTATTTACACTTAAATGTTGATGTTCACCAGAGTTTAATCCACCATTATCTTTTCAGAATACATATTCTTCTGAAATGATCTCATTTATTTCCATGCCTTCAACTCTATTGATAACTCCCCAAGTAAATCTCCAGCCTCTACCTTGTTTTAAAGTCCGGAACTATATTTTTAACTAACTATGAGTAGCTCCTTCTTAATCACTTGGAAATCCTGCAGGCAGCTAAAATGTTTTCAAAATATGAAATAACTTTTCTCTCTAACTGCTTATCTTCCCTTATTCTCATAACTTTGGGGCAAGGAAGTTTGGAATCACTCTCTGTTAATCTTTTTCTTTCATGTTAGTCTCACATTGGTCGCCATGTTCATCTTACCTACTAAATATTTTTCTAATCTTTTCCTTTTGTTTCCTCACTACTGTCATTGCCTTTCAAAAAACTTTCATAACCACTTATTAGGGTTATTTTAGTACAGTCAAATTCCCTTCTTCCATCATCTCTCCTGTTCAATCCATCTTTCTCACTTTGGCCAGCATCAACTTTCTAAAATACCCTTTACATTGGCACCGTTTATACTAACTACTTTTAATAACTCCCTGTGACCCAGAAGATAAATTCAGATGACTTTTTTCATTATGTATCAAACCGCTTAATTAATTTTTCCCTTGTCTATATTCTTCCTGCTGTCTTGTCCATCTACTCCATGATCCAGAAAATTTAAACTCCTATTCCTCCAAAATGCCATATTCATCTTTTTATTGGTATGTAACAAATAACTAGAACTTTAGCAATTTAAAGTGACATAAATTCATTATCTCATAGTTTCTGTGAATCAGGACTCTGGCACATTTTAGCTGTGTCTTCCACCCAGGGTCCCACTAAGGTGAAATCAAGGTGTCAGCCATCTGCGTCCCTATATGGAAGCTTAACTAGGGGGAGAGCCAACTCCAGATTCCTTCAGGTGGTTTGTAGAATTTATTTCCTTGCAGCTGTATGACTGAGGTAGCTGTTTTATTACTAGCTCCTGTAGGGGCCACTAGAACTAGGGGCCATTCTCAGCTCCTTACAGGTGGCTCTTAGATCCCCGTCACAGGCCCTGTTTACACTGTGGCAGTGTGCTCCTTCAAGGCCAGCAGGAGAATCTATCTCTCTCTTTGAATCTTTGTTTATTTTTTATTTTGTTTTATTTTTTAAATTTTTCTTAGAGTATAGTTGATTCACAATGTTGCATTAGTTTCTGCTTGTACAACAAAGTGTATCAGTTACACATATGCATATATCCACTCTTTTGTAGATTCTTTTACTGGGATTGACATATATACACTACTATATATAAAATAGATAACTAGTAAGGACCTACTGTGTAGCACAGGTAATTCTTCTCAATACCCTTCTCTCTGAATCTTTTAGCCTCTTTGAAGAGCTCATCTAATTAGGTCAGACCCACCCAAAATTATCTCCATTTATTTTATTTATTTATTTTTTTGCAATACACGGGTCTCTCACTGTTGTGGCCTTGCCTGTTGCGGAGCACAGGCTCCGGATGCGCAGGCTCAGTGGCCATGGCTCACGGGCCCAGCCACTCTGCGGCATGTGGGATCCTCCCAGACTGGGGCACGAACCCGCATCCCCTGCATCGACAGGCAGACTCTCAACCACTGTGCCACCAGGGAAGCCCTCCATTTTGATTAACTCAAAGTCAACTGATTAGGAACATTAATTCAATCTGTAAAATCCCTTTGACATATAATGCAATACAATCATGTAAGTCATATTCCATTATATTCACAGGCATGTTCTGCTCACACTCAAGGGGAAGGGATTATACAGGGCATGTTCAGAGGGGGTCAGCCTAGAATTCTTTCTGCTGTACACGGCATGTTCTTTCATTACTTACGCTGCTGCATATTCTGTCCTTTCTTTCTATTATATCCTTCATTACATTCCTTCATTATCAATTTGGAAAGCCCCTGATTGGCTTTTAAGACCAACTTCAGATCTCACTTTTCCATTAAGCTTCAAGACAAATCACTTTTCCCTTCTCTATACGTTTATAGCACTTTCTCTTTCTCTCATCATTGCTTATGTTTCTGCTTTCCCAGGTGAACTGTAATATTCTCAAGGCCATGACCTATGTCTTACTTGTCTTTGTTTCCCCAACCCCAGGCATGTATTAAGTTCTCAATAAATGTGTGTTGAACAAAATAATCCATCTCTTTGCTGTGTAGTAAGGCCATGATAATATGGTCTGCAGAAGTGAATGGAGCTTTTGACCACATAGCAAATGCCCTCAGATTGACACTCTTAAGCCAGTTTTTTGTTTTGTTTTGTTTTGGTTTTGGTTTTGATATTCCCTCTCCCATTGTATTAGAGATTGTCAAATGTCATTGCTTCTTGGAGTCAGGGAGCCTGGCTGTAAAACTACTTCTCCTGAATTTTCGCATCCAAACTAGTGTGAACCAGGAAATGGACTAATTAAATATATTAGAATTTAAGGGCAAATTATGAATACAATGGGTTTTTATTGATTGTCAGAGAAGTCTCTTTTATGGGGGTAGTACATGACCTTTGGCACAGAGACCGCAAAATCAGTTTTGATTGTTTCTGTAGGAATTCTTCCAGCTACTTGGATATCATCTGGCAAAGTTTGATGGGTTAGTGACCTTTGAATAAGTCAGGGCCAATTTAATGTTCGCAAGATCAACCATTTGGAAAGGTAAGTTTTAATAGGAGGTACCTAAAAGCAAGAGAACTTATCCATCCTTTTACTGTTCTGTTTAAATAATTATTAACAAATGAAAGTTTTCAATAGCTTAACAGAGAGTCTCAAAACAGGAAAAGTGAGCTCAAAATATTTTCTCCAAACTTAAATAATTTAATATACTTGTTTTTGTCATTTCATTCATTGGGTCTCACTAGTAGAGAGATAAGATCAAGAATGTATGTTTTAGAATCAGGCATCGAGTTCCCAGAAGACCACAAAAAAGCAGAAATCTGTAAAACAGATCTCAGTGGAAAAAGCTATAAATTTGGAGCTGCCCAGTTCTATATGCCAAGGGCTACAATGGCAACTTGCCAGGAGCCTGAGGGTCATGCTTAATTTACACATAAATTTATATAAAATTCTAAATTTTGAACATGCATGCACAAGCTTAGCACTTGTTTACAGGATTAATGGAAATGTCTTGCTTGCTTTCACAACTTATGAAAACTCCAGGATGGATAACCTTTGTCCCCAGATCACGATTATGCAAAAATGGCACCTCTGGAATTCATGGTCATTGGTTTAAAATAAATATACTTGTGCCATTCTAGACCTATTCCTCTGTTTAATGTAAAACATGCTTCATAGGTAACATTAATGAGACACCCCCAGAAACCAAATATATCACTCATAGCAGCTTCAATATGGAAAACTGTGATTCTCTTCCAAGTCTAGAGACAGATCTTCAGTTTGTCATGATGTTATTCTGGAACCACAGCCTCTCAAAGATACATCTCTATTGAATGAGTTGTTTGGTTTTTGCTTTTGGTGGGTGATGGTTTAGATTGTGCATTGACTATGTGAAGATAGTAGTGACACTTATACAGAATAATGTTTTTGAATACCAAATCTAATATGAAGGCAAAAACTCAACTCTTAAAATTATCTGCAGTCAAGAAGACACATAACATTAGGAAACAGAAGATAGCCATAATATAAAGAACTTAAATGGAGTAGGCAAGAAAATGGGTCAAGAATATACAATTTGGATTATTCTCTTCTTGCTTCAAGTTGGGAAAATCTGTAAAACGCTGTTCACTTCAGCAATCTAGTAAAGGAAGCATTTGATCATAGGAGTTAAACGAATACATTCCCACAAGGAGAGAGTAAGCCTCCAATATTTCAACATTGAATTGCCTGTACCAGTATAAAATAAGAATAAAAATAGTTGAAACGACACAAAAAAGTGAATGATGACAAAACATTGAGCAGCTATAGACATAAAATCCAGTAATTTTCTACAGTCTATATGTCAAAAAAGATACAGTCACTAAAATGTGAGCACCATGAGAGTGAGGATTATGTTCAATATACGATCTCCACTTACTGGTCCAATTTCAGCACGTATAGTCGCCCCTTACATCTCTACTGAGTTAAAGAATGATGGAGGATCTGTTATGTAACACTGTGACTTCGTCTGAGTCTACTAAAATACGTGGTCTTAGAAATGAATCAGTGGAAAATAGAGAATCAGCATGAGAAAGGATGGCAAAGACTCTGACACAAAACTGGAGAGTCGTTTTCCCATTCCTAGTGAAGTACTTCCTCTTCTCTAGTGAGGTGGCATTAATGGTGATTGATAAACTCACATGCCAGTGAGGCCTCTAAAATTGTCTAGAACTATTGTATGTTATATAGATGTATGTTTAGATCAAGAGTAGAATATTCCACAATATTACTTTAGGTCTTTTTCAGTACATATAAAATCTTGAAAGTCTAACCACACTGAATTTGAATGAATCAAATCACACTTTTCTGGGCATTCTATTGGCCAGAATATAAAGACAGAGTAAGAAGAACTTAGGATGACTTTATAAAAAGGGCCTGTTTTTGTCTGGTATAATTTTCTATAGCCTGATGCCTTCAAGCTTAAGAAGGATAACATAAGCAGAGCACAGGCCTATGCCAGAAGACCCTATGGTATAATATTAATGGGAAAAAATGAATAATTACATTTCATTGAGTATTTTGGGTAATTTGGGAGCAAGTTAGAGAACCATAGCTAGGGTGGTCTTTTAGCAAAGATACTATAGCTAGTCAAATGATATACCAAAAATTCACCAGATTAGGAAACAGAAAACCTCTGCAACTAACTGTTTAGCTTTTACTGAAGAGTCATTTAATTACAGGAAGGCTCAGTTTTCTTGCTGTAAAATGATATTGAACTACATAATGTCTAACTTCCCTTTCTAGCTCTAACATTCTAAGACTCTAAGCCTGATTTTCTGTTGTTGTTGTTGTGTTTTACTGCTCTTCCGTTCAGTAAGTCCATGATGTCGTGTTGTAATTCTCTTGCATTGATGCTTGGAAAGAATGCTTTACTACAGGATTGTTTAAAGGTCTGGATTGCTTTTCAAACATTTGATGACTACAGCTTATTGAGTTAAATTGGTGTTTGTGATCATATAGCTCATCTATACCATCAAAGAATAGGCATGAGCAAAAACCAGGCAAACATAAAAACAGGTGTCCAGTAAGTCTGGTTGAAGATGAAGTAATAATACTACCTATATTGGGAAGCCAGTGACAGATTGGGAGTCAGTATCTGTATAAAATTGCCAGGTAGACATTCAGTATAATATGAATTGTTGAGTATAAGATGTTGAACAGATCAGTCTGTTGACAGTAAAGACTGAAAATAACCTCTGAAATCAACCTCATATATAAGAAAAGCAGAGAAGAATGTTACATGTCTTTCTTCTCAAACGTATGTAGCTTGAAATAAGAGGATTTATATACTGTAGAAGTGATTTAAATACTTCACATACTTTCTAAAATACATTACAAGTAATAAGTACCCTGGGAGAATGAAGAAGACTCTATCATGGAAACACTTATGCCCAGGAGTTCTGGATTTGGAGATACTATTATTCTTTAGGCCTTCACCCTACTGAATGGATTTCAACACTATACATGGCTATTTCATCAAGGACCTTGGAACAAACTTAAAAGCCTCTAAAGTTGCTTTGTGGAATTCATTGAGCAATAAGAGATGTTTACTCTGGGAGTATTTCTTTGGGAAATTCAGTTATTACTTGGAAATGGACCAACTTCTGAAATCATAATGATTTTGATAACATTCATACCATCTCCTTGAAAGTTGAAAGAATACGATTTTTTAAAACAAAGCTAAGAGAAATGACCATCAAATAACAAGAGTCTTCCCATTTGTTATGCCACAATGATTTCTAGCTCTGGAATGGCTGAGCTTTCAATTTACTGGTAGGACTTCTATGAAAGCATCATAGAAGTTCTGCTCACAGAATTTTAGCAGTTGCCATTCGTTCTATATTTTCTGGCTAAGCACACCACCCAACATAAAACTCCCATCTAAAAATACAGTGTAAGGTCACTTGTGAGATCTCAATAACTCACTTAAGTTACATTGAACTGCATGCCTCCCACACTGGCAGAGTACACATGGTCCTTCAGTAAACCAATCTGCCTTTTTAAATTATTTTTCCTAAACCTCCTGCTTTAATTATTTCTTGTCCTTCCCTCAGGGGCCATTGCTAGCAAAGGGTCATAGCAACCTTTTAGATATTTATCAACTATGTTTGTAGATACAAGAAAACTTTTGGTGCAGTCAGCTAAGTAAAGTTCAACCAGCTGCCATATTGTCCACCCTCTGACCTTGAATGTGATGTTAGTCCCTAAAAATTCTGAAGGAGACATGAAAAAATGTACCCTAATAGCCAAAGTAACTTATTTAAATTATACCTAGTGGGTAACACCTTTATTTCATGAAATGGCGTGAGGCCATTTGTTACACCAAAGTGAAATATCTTTTGCTGTGACCTCTAAGGTGTTTTCAGGAACACTGGTCCTGACACTTCGTCCACAAAAAAATAAGAGACAAATTCTACAAATGCAACATAATAAATTCTCTTGTTTCAATAACACAATGCATATGAGCATGTTAAAAAACTCTGAGAGGGCTTCCCTGGTGGCGCAGTGGTTGGGAGTCTGCCTGCTGATGTAGGGGACACGGGTTCGTGCGGAGTGGCTGGGCCCGTGAGCCATGGCCTCTGAGCCTGCGTGTCTGGAGGCTGTGCTCCGCAACGGGAGAGGCCACAACAGTGAGAGGCCCGCGTACCGCAAAACAAAACAAAACAAAACAAAAAACCTCTGAAAAGTCCTTTTACAAAGAGACACATTTAATTTTGTTTTAATCTTTATAAAAACTTACCTTCCCATTTTTCCTTATAACACCTATTTTTTGGCCGCAAGGAACTATTTTTCTGCAGATCATACCCCAGGAAATGCTGAGTTTCCCTTTGTGGAAATGAAACATGAGAGGCCACAATTTTCCTTACTTGGCCAAAATGCTATTAAAATGGCACAAAATGATAACACGTAACTGCCATTCTTTTCATGACTTAAATTGCCTCTTTACAAGATAACTCAGTTTATTCTAAGTCCCTCCATTTACCCACCAACACCCTGATTAGGAATTGCTAGTGTTTAACACACAGACTTAGAACTTCTGAGCCATTTTGTCTTTCCCAAAATTCTGCCTACCATGTATGATTTTAAAGCGTGTCCAATTAATGGTGGGTTTCCTGATTAATAACAAAAGAAACAGCAACAATATGAAAAGTAATAATACAGTTTTAAAATCAGCTGTCTTAGGGAGAATGGAGAATATGTAAAAAAGTTTCCATATAGTATGCTTTTCTCTTACCTGGAAAGAATATAGTCAGAATACTGAAATAATATCTGAAAGAAGACCAACAGTTTAAGAAGTATCTAAAACAATAAAATCTGCCAGTTAGAAAGGTCTGGTCACTACTTTGGTTACTGTGTTACTACAAGTATATTTGAACAGACTTCCCATTTTCTTCACCTCTAATTCTTTATAATACCTCATGTGTTCTTATGATTGTTGAGAGTCTGAGCGAGCCATAATGACTTGTAGGAAGCTGCTCAGCTGGAAAAGTAAAATTGACTTCATGGTGAGAGGAAGGTGAATTAAAATTTTAGTCATTACTAAAATTTTGAAAGCATCCCTATATGTTCCTTCTGAAGTTCTTGACATCCAGAAGCCAAATGTCCTCTAGAATTCCTGCTTATAAATACTAACCTTTGGACCTTTGAATGAAAGCAGACTATAATAATTACTACAAAGTGACATTGAGGACAATAAAGTCTAGGCCTCTTTTGAAGGTAAATTGCTATGTTTAAGGATGCAGAAGTTAAAATTTCTACCCCTTCTTAGGTCCTCCATTTTTTAAAAATGGCACTTGAATCTTTATATATTTGGTTGCCTGACTTTGGAATTAGGCCTTGTGGGATAAAGGCAGGGTATATTAAATATCCTGGCTCTAAATGTATGTCCATGGGGCCTACATTAATTTAAAATACTTACAAATATATACATTTACTATGGATTATTTCTACGTTCAATGGTGCTGAAAGCATATATGTTCAGAACTTAGAAACTGAGTACCTACCTTCAAATCGTTTTATTGAATTAGAACATCAGAGGTGTGTGTTTTCTAAATTGATTATTGAATCTGGTTTAAGTAATCTTGGCAGAAAGTTTCCACCTTCCAATCTTTGTTCCTCTTGGCTGAAAACAAATGAAAACATGTCATCTCTTTGATTAAAAATCATCAGAATCCCCTCCCTGCATTTTTCCAAGGAAGATTGTATAGTGAGGGGCTAGTGGTTCAAATCCTGGCTGATACTTGGTGGCTGTGTGACCATCATGCTTTCATTCCTGTGCTAGGTATAATAATACTCCCCACAGTATTGTTGAAAAATAAAATGAGGTATGTATAACACCCAGAATGAATTATGCATTTAGTCAATACTATTATTACATTTGTTTTAATCAAGTCATGCTTGTTTGCCTTCTAGCCTTTACTAAACTGAGTATCTCAACCAGAAATGCTTTTTTTTCTACATTTTTTTTTTAACCAAGTGAAGTTCTAGATAGGTTTTAAGTCCCAATCTAATTATAGCTTCTTTTCCAAGCCTTTCCTTAATGTATCCTGGTAGAATTAATTGTTACTTTCTTCTGGGTCCCTATAGTCACCTCACAAGTACGTGTACTATTTAATTCCTACCAAAGATCTACTATATGTGAAGAATATGACTTGATCACTATTCTCAGTATATTACAAGTCTGACCTATTGCATGAAGTTTTTTTTTATTTTCCTCAGTGTACTGTACAGTGAATGAGGCGTACCCCAAACCTTATTCATCTTTGCACAGTTAGCACAGGACATGCCACATAGAAGCATTTGATAAATGTTGCTTGAATTAGGTTAAATTATAAAAAAGATGGTTTGTCATTTACTTTCCTTTAATGTAACTCTCTGTGCATGGTTGAAGAATCCATATGAAACAGGCCAAAATGGTTTTGTGGCCTGACAGGACCCTGCACAGGGTATGGAAGCTCAGGCTGTTTTGGGTATTTCTCTGATACACATGGCCATTGGCTGACCCCCTCTTTAAATCATGCTGCTCTTTAAAGAGGACAGACTAAACTTTCTTGGAATAAAGTACAGTAATAGTCCACCTTTTAGCTTCTTTTTCTCATCCTTTCCAAATTTTATGTAGCTCTCTATGATCTAAAACAGCATTCATCACAAACTCAGAAATGCAACACAAACTTCCTCTCCCACACCCCTCTACCAGGCCTCTTTCCAATATACCCTCTCTTCAGTTGAAGTTGAGGGTAACTAAACCCTATTACTCACTCTAAATAGAAAGGAATGGCATTGAAACTGAACATTTTACTTTAATTCTGAATATAAATGTTTCATCAGAACCATAAAATCTCCATAACAGTTCATTTTAAGATACTCTTTCCAAGTCCAGGAGAATAAATAAGGAGACAAATGAATGTTGAATCACACTTTAAAGAATGGATCCAATCAACCTTTCCAACACAATCATCAAGAGGAAGACCATTAATAAATTTTTGGTTTTGAAACATAAATGCAACAAGGACTACCTTAAGAATGTATTGTAGAGAAGATTCCTCAGATGACTGATTAGAAAGGGAGGTCCCAAGAGATCCAGGAAGTGAATGTCTTAGGAGAAAAGAAAAAGCAAAAAAAGAAGAGAGAAAAATTCTTTCTATTGAATTTATACAAGGGAATACCAACGGAAAGAAACAAAACCTCTGCATTCGTTTGCTAGAACTGCATAACAAAGTATGACAAACTGAGTGGCTAAAACAACAGAAATTTATTATATCACAGTTTTGGAAGCCAGAAGTCTCAGATCAAGATGTCAAGTTGGCTCCTTTTGAGGGCTGTGAAGAAGAATTTGTTCCATGCCTCTCCCCTAGCCTCTGGGTGGTTTTCTGGAAATCTTTGGCTTTCCTTGGCATATACAGACATCATCCTGATCTCTGCCTTTATCTTCACATGGTGTTCTTCCTGTGTATGTGCCTAGGTTCAAATTTCCCCTTTTCATAAGGACACCTAAGTTGTATTGGACTCCAATATGATCTCATCTTAATAAATTACATCTGCAATGACCTTAGTATTTCAGTGTATGAATTTGGGAGGGGGGGGACACAATCAATCCATAGCAAACCCCTTTGTTTGTATGTTTTTGAAGCACGCTTGTTGATGGGGATTCAGTCTGAGACTAGGGATCCTCGGAAGTCAGGAAGTTGAGACTGAAATAAAAACAAAGGTGTGAGCAAGAATACATTTTGGCAAGATCATCAACTGCAATTATTAAGAAAACTCATGTAGGAAAATTTCTACCATTTTCACTTGCCCCAGAGGAGGCTACTCACTGAGCTGTGAGTGTCTGATGCACATCTATAGAATGAATTTTGTAAACAACTGAAATACTAGGGCTATTTTACTTGACCTCTTGGGCTTATTTGCTTCAATTGTTCACTTGCTCCTTGGTGACACAACTCTTTTTGGCTTGCACAGGAACTCAATATATGCAAGCTATTATCTCCTGAATACTTAGTTGAGTGCCTCGGGCATATATAGTCATGATCTTATTCAACTACCACCTAAGAGTGAATGATGGCTATATCAGTTTTAACTGTACTTAACTCTTAACAGTATAAAAATTTCACTAATAATGGATTAAATATTTATAGGTTTATCTCATGTAAGAAAAAATACAGGGGTTTTCAGTCCAGGGTAATTTAGTGATGCCTACAGGGATCCTGGCTCCTTTCATCTTTCTGCTACTCTATGCCCTACTTACAGGTGTTGTTGCCTTTCTGTTGTTGCCAATGGATATGAAATGGCTTCTGTACCTCCAAGCCTTATGAACTCATTCCAGGTAGGAAAAGAAAAGGAGAAATGACAAAGGGCAGAAGGACAAGGAACATGATGGCCAAGTCCATATCTTTTGCAATCGAGGAAGTTCACTTTTTCTGGATCCTCCCATTCAACAGATTTCCAATTGTATCTCATTCAAACTATGTCACTTGGTATCCATGGCTCCATAACAGATAAAAGGAAGTCCAATTATATTTCCAACTCTGACCTCTTTCTTGAATTCTCTCTTGGACTCCAGATCTGTATATCTAACTCCATTCAGATGTACCAGAGGCAACTCATGCACCACATATCCAATCCAAAACTGAATTCTTCTTCCACTCACATTGCTCCCCCATAGACTCCATAGATGTCCTCCATTCCAATAAACATCCTAAGACAGAATTCTTGTTATGATGCTCAAATCTTCTTTCTAGAAGTTATATTTAATTGTAATCAAGTCTTATATAGTCTGACTCTAAATATTTCTTTTTATTTCATGTTTTCTTGCCTTAGTCTTGGCCCTGATAGCTTTTGCCTATAAGATTACAATGGCCTGATGAATGGTCATCCCACTTTAACATTTAACTTTTCAATATTTAACAATATAATTCTGTATTACTAAAGTGATATTCTAAAAACCAACAAGGACCTACTGTATAGTACAGGGAACTCTACTCAATATTCTGTAATAACCTAAATGGGAAAAGAATTTGAAAAAGAATAGATATATGTATATGTGTAACTGAATCACTTTGCTGTACACTGGAAACCACACAACATTGTAAATCAACTATTCTCCAATATAAAATAAAAATTTAAAAGAACCTGTAAGTTAAAAAATAAATAAAAGGCAAATCTGATCAGATACTCCACCACCACCTAAATACTCCCTATCAGTGTATGTGGGGCTTTTCATAATCTGTCCTATGGCTACTTTCAATCTGAAAAATTATTTGCAATCCCCGTGTATACCACTCTCCTATGTTGCTGTAACTAGTTGATAAAAAGTATTAATTTTGTAAGGTAAAATCAGAAAGTACAGTTATTCTTTGTCATCATTTCCTTTTTAAACACATTCTCTTGATGTGGTTGGACTTTGTTGTCAGGGACTATATCCCAGAGAATTAAACGTCTAATTTAAGTCCTGAAAAACAAGGAGATATTCAAGCGTATTAAGGAATGATTCTGTTCTAAGCACAGGAATATGTATACTCAGAGGCTTAGAAACAAGAAGACAAAACTGTCTATTCAGAGGAACTAAAAGTATATTATGTCTAGACTAAAGCATTTATGTATAAAAACAATTCCACATCTCACAAGTCAGGGAGAAACTCTCTTTCCTTTCTCTAAAGATAATTTGGTTTTGAACAACTAACCAACAACCATTATATAATGCAGTCCTTGAAAGGCATGAATGCAGGATTTGCAATTATTATTTATACTTTTCAAATATATTGATGATTCTCTTTTATAGTTTATAATCAGTTATGAATACCTCAGTATCTTTGGTTGATATACCATTTAAAAAACCAAATTACATGCTTATATCCCTAAAACTGGAACTAAAACTTCCAAAAATCTTTTCATCCATAAAAAAAAAAGGGAACATTGGTAAAAATTGTCAGAATCAGCCTTTCTGAACTCTGGAAATTAACTAAAGGCTTACAGAAATTCAGAGAGCATTTATCCAAGAAAAATGGTTAAATCTCATTAATCACTATTCTCATTAAGAATAGTGAGATTTGTGGTATTTTAACTTTTCCAATTTTCCCCTTTCCAACTCCATGCTTCAACTATATGCTGTCTACAAGAGACACATTTAATATCCAAAGACAAAAATAGGTTGAAAGTAAAAAGATGTAAAAAGATATAGACCATGCAAACAGTAACCTAAAGAGAGTTGGAATGGCTATATTAATAAATATTTTTAAAAATAGACTTTAAGAAAAATTGAAACAACAAGGTCCCACTGTATACCACAGGGAACTATATTCAATATCCTGTGATAAATTATAATGGAAAAGAATACGAAAAAGAATATATATATGTATAATTGAGTCACTTTGCTCTGCAGCAGAAATTAAACACAACATTGAAATGCAACTATACTTCAATAAATTTTTTTTAAAAAGACAAATTGTTACTAGAGACAAAGAAGAGCATTTTATAAAGATAAAGGGACAATACATCAAGAAGATGCATCAGTTTTAAACATATATGTACCTAACAAGAGAGCCCCAAATTAAGAGAATCAAAGACTGACAGAATTGAAGGAAGAAATAGAAAATTCAATATAGAACAATTAGACAATAACTAATAAAGAAATAGAAGACTTGAACAACACCATAAAAAAACTAGGCATAATAGGCATTAAGAGAAAACACCACCAAAAAACAGTAAATAATAAAAAATAAGATAATCCAATTTAAAAATGGGCAAAAGATCTGGGTAAATGTTTCTCAAAAGAAAACATACAAATGGACAGAAAGCACATGAAAAATATGTGACATATTAGTCATTTAGGAAATGCAAATCAAAACTACAATGAGGTATCAATTCACAACCATTAGCATGGCTCTAATTAAAAAGATAGTAACAAGTGTGAAGATGTAGAGAAATCAGAACCTTCATACAGTGCTGGTGGGCATGTGAAATGTTTGAGCCATTTAGAAAAGCAGTTACCCTAGGCCTCAGTCAGACAAAAGAAATCAAAGAGGTGGTAGAGACAAGTTGCCAGAGCTGGGAAGAGCCAAAGAGAATCAAGGAAAATAACATGAAAACCAAGGGATGGAATGGGATGGTTGTGGGCAAAGGACTGTTTCTGCCTGGGCAACTCCTATACTGTGGGGCCCTGGGCCCCACTGGACTCCATAACTGTGGAGCTGCAAACAGACTCATATGCCTCCTGTTCAGTTTTCCCATGTATCAATTCTGAACATTTACCAGAAAATAGTTCCTCATGTACCTCAACCCCGTTAGTTCCAATATAGAGACACAAAAGTTTGGAAAGTTGCTTCTGAAGAAAACCCTGCAGGAATCACTAATTCCCCTTTGCTGATAAGAGCCATGAACTGGCTGACTCCACAAGAAGGGGAGGGGTAATCTCTACTTGACTTACAACTCATTATATTAGTGGTGCTCTCAAATCATCCTTTCAGACATCTGATCTTCTCCTTTATAGTCCAGACTTGAGTGACACAGATCGATCATAAGTTGGTTGCAGTCAGCGTCTTTAGAATTTGGCTGTACTTATTTCCCATTATTCTCAGTTTTAGGATTTTAGAAAACTTTCAAGGTAACAAACAACATCCCAGCTAGCTTACTTCGACTTACTAAATAACTCATTGATTCTATACATGATATTATTTTAGACCTAACTAGAATATGAACACATCTTCACTATTTTCGATCTTGTATTTATTACAACTGTTACATATCATGATGCCTTGGGAGCTCCTTTGTTTCAGTTTAGGTGCCATTTTCTCAGAGAGGACTTTGCTGATTACCCTTTCATGGAATCCCCTCTCAGGCTCTACTACATCTCCAAATTTGTATCCTTTGAAATTCTTCAGAATCTCTGAGACCATCTTACTCATTTGTTTATCAGTTTATAGTGTTCTCCCCACCAGAATATGCTTCATCATGGTAAGGTGACCTTACTGTCCTGTGCATTTTTTGCCCTAAATGCCTGAGATAATTCCTGACATATTGTGTATAGTAAATACACAATAGATATTTCCTAAATGAATAAATGAGTAAATATGTGAAAAATTGAAAAACATGGCACATGTCATAACTTCATCTTGCTCTTGGAGTTTTTGCTCATTGATACAAGAGTTTTATACCCTTTGCTCATTTCCAAAAGTTCCCTTTTTCTCGACTTCATTTGTCCTCTGAGCATTTTGTCCAGTAGCTAGTTTTACCATCCATAGACTCTTAGCAGCTAAAGAGACCTTAACGTTCATCTAGCCCAACTGCCATAGCTGAGGACTGTTCTCAGCAAACCACCAGGTAAAAAAGATTGAGGAAATTTCCATGAGGAAATATGATCTTGCCTAGAACCAAGTTTCATAGCCCATCTAGACAGCTTTCTCAGAAAACTCTGTATTCATGAGAAAACACTGAAGATATTGAATCCTACTTTGTTTTGTATACCTAATCATTTTCAGATTACTTACCTTTCAAAATAGCCTTCAAATCTGACTGCTCCTTTCCAGTTTTGCTAAATTCCCAGTCTTGCCTGTGTTATTGAAACAGCATCCTATCTCCCTAAATTCAGTTTTGTCATTCTTCAACCCACACTGTAGCCAGAACCATCTTTCTGATATAAAAATTCTATGTTGTTTTCCTCCTTTAAAAACATAAAACCCTCAAATATGTCCTACTAGTTCTTAGGCTAATGTCCAAACTCCTTAATATATTTTGCAAGGAACTTTATGAGCCAGCCCTCTTGTGCCCTTTATAACTTTATTTCAAACCACTCTCCAACTTTCTTTCAGTTCCTACAGAAATATTCTCATTCACTCTCATCCTCTCTCTCTTTCTCTCTCTCTCTCTTATTCTCTCCTCCCCTTTCTCCTCCTCTACCTCATCCTTCCCTCCCAGCTTTTAGGAATATTCTTTGTAAATGGAATCATTTTCTTAATTTTGTGGTTGGATTGTTCATTGCTAATATATAAAAATACAATTGAGTTTTGTATACTGATCATTGGTCTTGCATCTTGAACCTTGCTAAACTCACTTATTAGATTAAAATTTGTATATGTTCATAGGATTTTCTACATAAACATATCATCTGCAAATAAAGACAGTTTTACTTTTTCCTTTCCAATCTGTATGCCTTTAATTTCTTTTTTCCTTGTCTTACTTCCCTGGCTAGAACCCTCAGTACAGTGTGGAATAAGAGTGGTGAGAGTACACAGCCTTGCTTTATTCTCAATCTAAGAGGGAAACCATTCAGGCTTTCACCATTAAGTGTGACGCTAGCTATACATTTTTTTATAGAAGCCATGTATCAAGATGAAGAAGTTTCCCTTTGTATTAGTTATCTACTGCTTCATAAAAACACCCACAAAGTTAACAGTTTAAATCACCATGCATTTATTACCTCGAGAATGTTCACTGTGCTCTTGAAAAGAATGTATATTCTGCTGTAGTTGGGTCCAGTTTTCTATATATGTAGTTGGGTTGAAATTGGTCAGTAATCTTACCAGAGTCTCTCACTCTCTCACCCCACCCTTCTGGCTTTGAGGAAGCCAGTGGGCATGTTGAGGACTCTCATGTGGCAGGAGCTGAAGGCGGCCTCTGGCCAACAGCCCACAAGAAACTGAGTTCTCAGTTCAAAAACTGCAGGGAACTGATTCTGCCAACAACCTGAGTGAGCTTGAAAGCAGATCTTCCTCCACTTGAGCCTCACATGACACTGCAGTTCTGACTGATACCTGTATGGCCAGTTAAGACATGCCCAGGTTCCTGATCCAGAGAAACTGAAATGATACATGTGTAGGTGATTAATATAGATTCTACAGCTCTCCTACAGTTACTGTTTGTGTTGTTATTTGCGTGGTATATCTTCTTCCATCTTTTGATTTTGAACTCATTTGTGTTTTTAGAACTGAAGCGTATCTCTTATAGAAAGCATACAGTTGTATCATTTTTATCCAGTGTGACACTCTATGCCTTTTAACTAAAATGTTTAGTCCATTTACATTTTGTATATGTATTCTATATGTCTTATATCCTTTTGTTCCTCTGTTCCCCCTTTACTATCTTCTTTTTGGTTAAACATATATATACTTTTAATGTGCAATTTTAACTCCCTTTTATATTATTAACTATATTTCTGAGATTCCTTTACTCTGGGGATTACAAGGTAAATCTTTTTTATTTTTATTTTCTTAAGTAGTTGCTTAGTTTATTTAAAATATACACAGTATTTTAAATTTTGTAAATGCAATATAAAGTAATATCAGGGTACTTGATGCTCTGTATTTAATCTTGCAGTCTAGTAATTTAAAGAGGAATAGTGAAAATTATTTTGGGTCAGCCTGGATGCAGATTTGAATTCCAGATTTTAAATTTGGTCTTTTATTTAGGGACTGAAAAAGAAACGTTCATTAATTTTTCTGAAAGAGCATCAACACCAACTCAGACACGAAGATCTCTCTGCATTCTTGGAATGAATGTCCTCCTTTTCTAATAGAATTAAAAAATAAAATATACATCATTCTAAATGCCTAAAACAAAAAATGGAATCAAGGGCTTCCCTGGTGGCGCAGTGGTTGAGAGTCCGCCTGCCGATGCAGAGGACACGGGTTCGCGCCCCAGTCCGGGAAGATCCCACATGCCGCAGAGCAGCTGGGCCCGTGAGCCATGGCCGCTGAGCCTGAGCGTCTGGAGCCTGTGTTCCACAACGGGAGAGGCCACAACAGTGAGAGGCCCGCGGA
Organism: Lipotes vexillifer; assembly: GCF_000442215.2. Classification (NCBI taxonomy): domain Eukaryota; kingdom Metazoa; phylum Chordata; class Mammalia; order Artiodactyla; family Lipotidae; genus Lipotes; species Lipotes vexillifer. Next base: position 5,354,821 of record NW_006770652.1, read on the forward strand.
CCGCAAAAAAAAAAAAGGAATCAAAATTAAAACGAGGCTGTTAGAAACAGGTCGTCACAATATTTCTTCCAGAGTAGAAAAAATAGTCTTTGGCAGATCCATCCTCTGCTTGATTTTGTTGCAGTGAAAATTCCTTCAGCTTTGTTTTCAAGGGCTGGGATTGGGATGAGAGTGAAATGTGTAACAGCATGTGACCCTTACTTTTTATTTTTAATATCTTTATTGGAGTAATAACTGCTTTACAATGGTGTGTTAGTTTCTGCTTTATAACAAAATGAATCAGCTATACATATATCCCCATATCTCCTCCCTCTTGTTTCTCCCTCCCAATATCCCTATCCCACCCCTCTAGGTGGTCATAAGGCACCTAGCTGATCTCCCTGTGCCATGCAGCTGCTTCCCAATAGCTATCTATTTTACATCTGGTAGTGTATATATGTCCATGCCACTCTCTCACTTTGTCACAGCTTACCCTTCCCCCTCCCCGTGTCCTCAAGTCCCTTCTCTACGTCTGCGTCATTATTCCTGTCCTGCCCCTATGTTCTTCAAAAACTTTTTTTTTTTTTAGATTCCATATATATGTGTTAGCATACAGTATTTGTTTTTCTCTTTCTGACTTACTTCACTCTGTATGACAGACTCTAGGTCCATCTATCCACTGCAAATAACTCAATTACTTTTCTTTTTATTTCTGAGCAATATTCCACTGTATATATGTGCCACATCTTTATACATTCATCTGTCAATGGACACTTAGGTTGCTTCCATGCCCTGGCTATTGTAAACAGAGAGGCAATGAACATTGTAGTGCATGACTCTTTTTGAATTATGGTTTCCGGAGGGTATATGCCCAGTAGTGGGATTGCTGGGTCGTATGGTAGTACCATGTTTAGTTTTTGGAGGAACCGCCATACTGTTCTCCATAGTGGCTATATCAATTTACATTCCAACCAACAGGGCAAGAGGGTTCCCTTTTCTCCACACTTTGTCCAGCATTTATTGTTTGTAAATTTTTTGATGATGGCCATTCTGACTGGTGTGAGGTGATACCTCATTGTTTTGATTTGCATTTCTCTAATGATTAGTGCTGTTGAGCATCCTTTCATGTGTTTGTTGGCAATCTGTATATCTTCTTTGGAGAAATGTCTATTTAGATCTTCTGCCCATTTTTGGATTGGGTTGTTTGTTTTTTGGATATTGAGCTACATGAGCTGCTTCTAAATTTTGGAGATCAGTCCTTTGTTGGTTGCTTCATTTGCAAATATTCTCTCCCATTCTGAGGGTTGTCTTTTGGTCTTGTTTATGGTTTCATTTGCTGTGCAAAAGCATTTAAGTTTCATTAGGTCCCATTTGTTTAATTTTGTTTTTATTTCCATTTTTCTAGAAGGTGGGTCAAAAGGATCTTACTGAGATTTATGTCGTAGAGTGTTCTGCCCATGTTTTCCTCTAAGAGTTTTATAGTGTCTGGCTTTACATTAAGGTCTTTAATCCATTTTGAGTTTATTTTGTGTATGGTGTTAGGAAGTGCTCTAACTTCATTCTTTTACATGGAGCTGTCCAGTTTTCCCAGCACCACCTATTGAAGAGGCTGTCTTTTCTCCATTGTATATTCTTGCCTCCTTTATCAAAAATAAGGTGACCATATTTGCATGGGTTTATCTCTGGGCTTTCTATCCTGTTCCATTCATCTATATTCCTGTTTTGGGGCCAGTACCATACTGTCTTGATTACTGTAGCTTTGTAGTATGGTCTGAAGTCAGGGAGACTGATTCCTCCAGTTCCGTATTCCTTTCTGAAGATTGTTTTGACTATTCTGGGGTCTTTTGAGTTTCCATACAAATTGTGAAATTTATTGCTCTAGTTCTGTGAAAACTGCCATTGGTACTTTGATAGGGATTGCATTGAAACTGTAGATTGCTTTGGGTAGTATAGTCATTTTTACAATGTTGATTCTTCCAATCCAAGAGCATGGTATATCTCTCCATCTGTTTGCATTATTTTAAATTTCTTTCATCAGTATCTTATAGTTTTCTGCATACATGGCTTTTGTCTCCCTAGTTAGGTTTATTCCTGGGTATTTTATTCTTTTTGTTGCAGTGGTAAATGGGAGTGTTTCCTTAATTTCTCTTTCAGATTTTTCATCATTAGTGTATAGGAATGCAAGAGATTTCTGTGCATTAATTTTGTATCCTGCTACTTTACCAAATTCATTGATTAGCTCTAGTAGTCTTCTGGTAGCCTCTTTAGGATTCTCTATGTGTAGTATCATGTCATCTGCAAACAGTGACAGTTTACTTCTTCTTTTCTGATTTGGATTCCTTTAATTTATTTTTCTTCTCTGCTTGCTGTGGCTAAAACTTCCAAAACTATGTTCAGTAATTGTGGTGAGAGTGGGCAGCCTTGTCTTGTTCCTGATCTTAGTGTAAATGGTTTCAGTTTTTCACCATGGAGAACGATGTTGGCTGTGGGTTTGTCACATATGGCCTTCATTATATTGAGGAAAGTTCCCTCTATGCCTACTTTCTGAGGGGTTTTTATCATAAATGGATGTTGAATGTTGTCCTCAATTCTTTTCATTCTTTTTTCTTTATTCTGCTCTGTGGTAATTTTTTTGCTATATTATCTTCCAGGTCACTTATCCATTCTTCTGCCTCAGTTATTCTGCTATTGATTCCTTCCAAAGAATCTTTTATTTCATTTATTGTGTTATTCATCATTGTTCGTTTGTTCTGCAGTTCTTCTAAGTCCTTGTTAATTATTTATTGTATTTTGTCCATTCTATTTCCAAGATTTTGGATTACCTTTACTATCATTACTTTGAATTCTTTTTCAGGTAAACTACCTATTTCCTCTTCATTTGTTTGGTCTGGTTTGTTTTCACCTTGCTCCTTCATCTGCTGTGTATTTCTCTGTCTTCTCACGTTGCTTAACTTATTGTGTTTGGGGTCTCCTTTTCGCAGGCTGCAGGTTCATAGTTCCTGTTGTTTCTGGTGTCTGCTCCCAGTGGGTAAGTTTGGTTTAGTGGGTCTTGTACGCTTCCTGGTGGAAGGGACTGGTGCCTGTGTTCTGGTGAATGAGGCTGTATCTTGTCTTTCTGGTGGGCAGGACCACGTCCAGTGGTGTGTTTTTGGGTGTCTGTGAACCTATTATGATTTTAGGCAACCTCTCTACTAATGGGTGGGTTTGTGTTCCTGTCTTGCTAGTTGTTTGGCATAGTGTGTGCAGCACTGTAGCTTGCTTGTCATTGAGTGGAGCTGGGTCTTAGCATTGAGATGGAGATCTCTGGGAGGACTTTCGCTGTTGATATGACGTGGGGTTGGGAGGTCTCTGGTGGGCCAACGTCCTGAACACGGCTTTCCCACCTCAGTGGCTCAGGCCGGACACCCAGACAGAGCACCAAGACCCTGTCAGCCACATGGCTCAGAAGAAAAGGAAGAAAGGAAAGAAAGAAAGAAAGGGAAAGAAAGAAGGGGAAAGAAAGAAAGAAATTAAGATAAATTTATTAAAATATAAAAAAGTATTAAAAATTAAAAATCAATAAAAAGAAAAGAAAGAGAAAGAAGAGAGCAACCAAACCAAAAAACAAATCCTCCAATGAAAACAAGCACTAAGGGCTTCTCTGGTGGCGCAGTGGTTGAGAGTTCACCTGCCTATGCAGGGGACACAGGTTCATGCCCCGGTCCAGGAAGATCCCACATGCGGCAGAGCGGCTAGGCCCATGAGCCATGGCCGCTAAGCCTGCGCATCTGGAGCCTGTGCTCCACAATGGGAGAGGTCACAACAGTGAGAGGCCCGCGTACAGCCAAAAAAAAAAAAAAAAAGCACTAAAAAGTGTACTAAAAAAAAAGTAAAGTTCGAACCCTAGGACAAATGTCAAAAGCAAAGCTATACAGAGAAAATCACACATACACACTCATAAAAGAAGAAAAAGGGGACAAAAAAATATATAACAAGAAAGGAACAGAGCAACCAAATCAATAAACAAATCTACCAATGTTAATAAGCTCTAAACTAAGATAAACATAAAACCAGAGACAAATTAGATGTAGAAAGCAAACCCCGAGTCTACAGTTGCTCCCAAAGTCCACCACCTCAGTTTTGGGATGATTTGTTGTCTATTCAGATATTCCACGGATGCAGGGTATATCCAGTTGTTTGTGGAGATTTAATCCACGGCTCCTGAGGCTGCTGGGAGAAATTTCCCTTTCTCTTCTTTGTTCGCACAGCTCCTGGGGTTCAGCTTTGGATTTGGCCCCGCCTCTGTGTGTAGGTCGCCTGAGGGCATGTGTTCCCCCCTAAACAGTACGGGGTTAAAGGAGAGTCTGATTAGGGGGCTCTGGCTCACTGAGGTCCAGGGGAAGGGAGGGGTATGGAATGCAGGGCGAGCCTGCGGCAGCAGAGGCCAGTATGATGTTGCAACAGCCTGAGGTGCGCCATGTTTTCTCCCGGGGAAGTTGTCCCTGGATCATGGGACCTGGCAGTGGTTGGCTGCACAGGTTCCGGGGAGGGGACGTGTGGATAGTGACCTATGCTTACACACAGGATTCTTGGTGACTGCAGCAGCAGCCTTAGCGTCTCATGCCCGTCTCTGGGGTTGCGCTGATAGCCGCGGCTCACACCATTCTCTGGAGCTTGTTTAGCCAATGCTCTAAATCCCCTTTCCTCATGCACCCTGAAACAATGGTCTCTTGACTCTTCGGCAGTTCCAGACCTTTTCCCAGACTCCCTCCCGGCTAGCCGTGGCGCACTAGCCCCCTTCAGGCTGTGTGCACGCAGCCAACCCCAGTCCTCTCCCTGGGATCTGACCTTCGAAGCCTGAGCCTCAGCTCCCAGCCTCCGCCCGCCCCATCGGGTGAGCATACAAGCCTCTCAGGCTGGTGAGTGCTGGTTGGCACTGATTCTCTGTGAGGGAATCTCTCTGCTTTGCCCTCTGCACCCCTGTGGCTGCGTTCTCCTCTGTGGCTCTGAAGCTTCCCTCCTGCCACACCCCGTCTCTGCCAGGGAAGGGGTTTCCTAGTGTGTGGAAACCTTTCCTCCTTCACAGCTCTCTCCCAGAGGTGCACGTCTCGTCCCTATCTTTTGTCTCTGTTTTTTGTTTTTTCTTTCGCCCTACCCAGGTACGTGGGGAGTTTCTTGCCTTTTGGGAAGACTGAGGTTTTCTGCCATGGTTCAGTAGGTGTCCTGTAGGAGTTGTTCCACATGTAGATGTAGTTTTGATGTATTTGTGGGGAGGAAGGTGATCTCCACATCTTACTCCTCCACCATCTTGAAGATAAATCTTTAACTGGTCATAATCTCATCATAATCCACTTCTGGTTACTACTGTATTGACTAATTCTACTAAGTATAGCAATGTTGCAAAGCTATGAGTTTTCGTGCTCTGCTACAAATCAATCTTGCCTCCTCTGGTAGCAAAGGTGCAAGTTTTGAAGCCTGTCCCCAGCTACTAAAACTATAGTTATCATCCAATTATGCAAGGGGATGGGTGGGGTGGGAGGAACCAATAGCAAATAGGCCACAGATTCCCACATTCTTACCTGATGCTCTATAGGAATTTTTCAACGACAAATGTTTTTCAATTTATTGTCTACCTATAATCAGTAAGAAATGGTTGCTTTTCCAATTTTGTCCAGCTAAGTTTTTTTTGTGGGGGTGGGGCAGTGGTGGGGAGAGGATCACCAACCTCATCACAAAACCATAAATGGAGGCCCCGGCTGCCCTTTTCATTTTTAACCTTCAATTATTTTAACCAAGATTTCCAGGTGTTTGTATCTGTTATTTACTGATGGAAGAAAAATCCACTAAATTAGATAAGCCTGTTTCCTATTTCTCAATATGCAAATTAATAAGCCTGGAGGTGATGTCAGCAAGATGACAAAATAGGAATTCTTGTATCCTCTTACAGAAACAATAATTTGGTAGCCATCCATGAGCAAAAGTACCTTTGTGGGAGCTTTAGGATTCAGTCAAATTGTAGTGAAGCCCTGATGGAGCCCAAGACTAAGAAGGGCCATTTTGGTAAGGCAGGACCACTTGCAGGTGGCAGGCTTGCTGACCGTGGTTCTGGCTACAGACCCCAAAACAGTCCAGTCCCCCATGGACTTGGCTACAGCCCCATTTAGCCTTGGTCCTGCCACCAGCACCATCCCTCGGGTTACCAGGGAAAAGCCATGCCTGCTCATGCCTTGGGTAATGGACAGGCCAACTTTGGTCCTAGCTATGGACCCTGAAGCACCCCTTCTGTGGACCTTGTAACAGGCTCACCATCTGCAGATCTGTCTGTGAACCCAGCTGATATAAAGTATCTTTTCTGACCACAATGGTATGAAATTAGAGATTAATTACAGGAGGAAAATGGTAAAATTCATTAATATGTGGAAATTAACTAACACACCCTTGAACAACCAATGGATAAAAGAAGAATTCAAAAGGGAAATCAAAAAGTATCTTGAGACAAATGAAAATGGAAACACAGCACCCCAAAATGTATGGGATGCAGCAAAAGCAGTTCCTAGAGGGAAACATAATGATAAGTGCTTACACATAGAGAAAACAAAACAGATCTCAAATAAACAACTTAATTTTACATAGTTTTAACTTAACTTTATACTAGAAAAAGGAGAGCAAACTAAGCTCAAAGTTAGCAGAAGGAAGAAAATAAAAAAAAATTAGAGAAACAATAAGTGAAATAGAAACTAGAAAGATAATAGGAAAGATCAATGAAAGTAGGAGGTTTTTTTTTTAAAGATAAACAAAATTGATAAAACTTTAGGTAGACTATAAAGCCCATAACCCAGCTCTAGCTCCTCTCAGCCATGGTCTAGGAGTAACCCCACCTGTCCAGGAACCTGGAAAGAGACATATCCATCTGTGACCCTGGAGGCAAATGGAACTACAACAAACTAAAATCTTCATAGTGAAGGAAACCATCAACAAAATGCAAAGGTCACCTATGGAATAGGAGAAAATATTTGCAAATGTGATAGAGTTAATATCTAAATAATATAAAGAACATGTACAACTCAATAGCAAAAAAATCAAATAATCCAATTAAAAAATGGGCAAAGGACCTGAATAGAAATTTCTTCAAAGAAGACAAACAGGTACCTGGCCAATAAAATGGTCAGAAGGTACATGAAAATGTGTTCAACGTCAATAATCATCAGGGAGATGAAAATCAAAACGTCACACCTGTTATGATGGTTTTTATCAAGAAACAAGAGACAACAAGTCTTCACAAGGGTGTGGAGAAAAAAGAACATTAGTATACTGTTGATGAGAATGTACACTGGTACAGCTAATTTGAAAGTATGAAATTATAGAAATTTCTGTAAAATTTTGTTAAATTAAAAGTAGAATGATTATATGATCCAGCAATCCCATCTGGGTATATATCCAAAGCACATGATAGCAGGATCTCCAAGAGATATCTGCAATCCCATGTTCATTGTAACATTATTCACACTAGTCAAGATATGGAAACAGCCTAAGTGTCTGTTGACATATCAGCCATAAAAAATAAGGAAATCCTGCCATGGGCAACAACATGGATGAACCTGGAGGACATTATACTAAATGAAATAAGTCAGACAGAGAAAGACAAATACTGCATGATATCACCCTTATGTGAAATCTAAAACATTAAATCCCTTAGAAGCAGAAGGCAGACTGGTGGCTGTCAGGGGATGGGAATTGGGGAAACAGGTGAATGTTGGCCATAGCATACAGACTTTCAGTTATAAGATGAATAAGTTCTGGGAATCTAATGTACAGCCAGATGACTATAGTGAATAATAATGTATTGTATACGTGGAATTTCCTGAGAGTAGATCTTAAGTGTTCTCACCACACACACACAAATATTAACTATATAATATGATGGATGTGTTGATTAACTTGATTTTTGTAATTATTTCACAATGTATACCTATATGAAATCATCACTTTGTACACCTTAAATATATTCCATTTTTATGCATCAATTATACCAAAATAAAACTGGATGAAAATTAGTAGTCCTGATTTAGTAGAAAAGAATTACATTCTAAACCTAGTAATCTATTGTTTTATGCATATTTCCTATAACTAAATGACTAAATGAGTAAAATCATTGAATAATAAAGACCTCTTCTTGGGTCTTGTGACATTTTTGGCATTCTCAGATGCCCTTTTATGGCTTATATTCAGTTGTTGATTAAATTTTAAAACATTTTCTATTTTCAAGTTAAAAGAGTGAGTTTAAAAGAAAAATTAAAGCATGTTTGGTCTGGAATATCTGCAATAAAGTATTTCAGCATTAAGGGAAAATATATAAATTTTTACTCTCAACCAAAAAGGTGAGTCTGAACCAGATAAGAAACGACATTTACAACATTTCATCAAGGTAATGAGAAAATATTTTTAGTTAAAAAAAACACTGAAATTGTTTTACTGGAAAAAATATAATTAAATTTCTGAAGCACGTTCACCTGAGGATATAGGGTCGTGTTGCCTTTAATGAGAATTCAGTACATATTTCTAGTGATCTTCTTAGGTAAGAAAAGGAGAAACAAATTAAGAAAAGAGTAAAAGTAAAAGGTACCATTTGTTAGGAAAAATAGTCTATATGTATAAGACAAAGTCTTTACAAAGACTTATTCAATTAATAAGAATCATCTCTGTAGGGACACCTGATCACAAGAGAGTCAAAGTATATGAGACAAATGAATGATGACTGGAAAGGAATTCAAACATATTTAGCATCAAAGGCATATAATGCAGATAGAAAGGAGCCTAGGCATTGTGCTGTATTTACTAATATACACGAGTGCATTGATCCATGATGTCATTCAGTCTCCACGGCAAGCCTGTGGGACAACCAGCACTTTGTGGCACATTTCACTGAAAGAGGGATTGGCAGTGACCTCCCACCCTCGGAAACTCTGCCTAGTGCCATGGGAATGTCCTTGGCCGGTGTGGAGAAGGTAATCCGAGGCTGCTGTTAGCATTGCAGTTAGCAGTAATTACCTGGAGACTCAGCAGAACGATAGAGTTTAAAGAAGCCTCCGCAAATGACTAAGTTTTTCCTAGAGAATTTCTCAAGCCCTGGAAAAAAGGTAGCTTATTATATGTAAACATCACTGAGGGTGTTTTTGTGTAAGAGCGAAGAGTGAAATGTTTGTGTGGTGGGAACATGAAGGGGACATTTAAGGAGCTGCAAGACAAGACCCAAACATGAGTGAAATGATGAAAGGAGGCTTTGCACTGGCAGCCCAGCGCAGCTGAAGGAGAGGAGTCTGGGGACCCTTAAGAAAGGCATGTAAACAGAACTCCCAAAAAAGTGTTTAAAATAGAGAACAAGGCGAGAGCCTCAGAGAAACACCCAGGAATTTCAGGAGGGAATTAAGTTACACCTCAAAAATAGATGTCAGAAAGATGGAGGTGCCAGAAGGATAAGGGAAAAACATTTTTGTGCGGTGATGATGGGGACCCCTGAAGTTTAGAAGAGATGACTTCCGGTAAACAGCTGCTGGCCAGATGTCCCAAAGCACATGGAAAATAATAACACGTACCCTCCTTCTGCCAGCGCCCCCCCTCCGCTGCCCCGCCAGCCAAGAAACCTAGTCAGAACTGAAACTCTCTGCAGAAGGCTCCCCAACCTCAAGTTTCAGTGCCTCTAATCCTGCCAGTTTTTCATTTGGGAATTTGTTATTCATTCTCAGTGAGGAGTTTCCTGAAAGATCAACAACTCTATCCTCACAAATGTGACTCACGCTGGGAATGGTGAGGGGAGCCAGGTCTCCCCAGTCTACATGCTATCTGGGCTCCCAAATGTGGCCTGGCTTGCCTTCCAGGGGTTGTGCCAGCGCCGGGCTTCCACGTAGCCTCCCAAGAGGAATTGGTGGAGGCAGCATTCGTTGGCCAGAGATTCCCAGGCATGCCTCATCACCAAGTTACAATGATGGTGGCTCTTGTCAGCAGGGCCTTCTCTTGGCAGTGGCAGGACATGCTTCTGTCAGCACTATTCCTGGGACCCACCTTTGGGCCCTGAGGGTCTTGCTGACACACGTAGGGACAGTTTAAGCATCACCTTGGACGGCTGCCCACAGCAGGGACTTGCCGAGCATTTCGATAGGAGTTCCTATACACTGATCTGTAAATGAACTTGTAAACAGCCTCTGTAGGTGTGATGTAGTGCAGACTTAAGCGACACCACACACGTCATTTCCCTCATTTAAGCTCAGAGTCACCAATTCTCTGTCTGCTGAGGACAGGCGCATGTCCTCATAAAGGTGCCCCATCAGGAGAAAGAGCCCATCACTTCCTCGGACCACTGTCTACACTTGTCCAGAGACTCTGACCAGATGTGGAGGCAGCTAGATATGAATTTTAATCTAGCTTATACCACTTATTAACTGAGTTACTTCCTTAGCTACCTAGCTTGTCAACTTGCCTAGCTCAGTCTTTGTTTCCTCACCTAAAAAATGTTCTATCTCGCAAAGTGGCTGTAAGGATTAAATTAAATGCAGTCATTGATTTGACAGCACTGTTTAGTCTCTGGTTATATGCTACTTTCCCTAAAAAAAAAAAAAAGTGAACCCAAACATACAATAATTCTCTAGTGTGGTGATTCACATATCCCCTGGGATTAGAGGTTTCTTGGCAAATGTGGGGGGGTATCATAGAGAGGAGTCCTGTCTCTTTGGGGCTGGGTCATGTGCATCAGCGGCAAGGAGGTGGCTGGGGCTGATAAGCCCCATTTGACCACATCACTTGGGAGTCAGGGAAGCCAGGTCTTCCCTTAATTTCACATGGCTGCAGGATCAGTCGGGGAAGTGTCTCAGGAGAAGAGGCCACCCTCCAGGTTACAAGTCTGCAGTGGGGAGAGGCAGGAGCAGAGCAGTGGCTCCTCTGTGATGTGTAACAACACCAATCTTTGTAGAATCCATCATCAGCATCAATGGGAGGGAATCCCATTGGGCACTTAAGCTGTCTCCACTGAGGTGGCTCAGACACGTCTGAGCATGTCTGGTGGATTTGCATGAGGAGCTATGGAGAGAGAATTAACGATCCATTCAAAACCATCAGTGCTGATTGAACATCTATGATGCACTAGGCGCTGAACAAAGCCCCATTTACTGAGAGGTAAACAGATAGTGCTGTGCAGGAAAAGGAAAACAAGCAGAGGATGCTGCGCCAGTAGTGAAGTCTTAGCTTAGTCTTAGTCTGGGCTGTCCCGTGGTCATGTGGCTTGGACTTTCCTATGAGCTCTCCAGGGATGTAGAGGGGTGGACCTCAAGGGACAGTGTCTTTCTTCTCACAGCTGCACAAGCCATAGCCTGCCTTTAGCTGCTAAAGGCTCCCAGGAACGCTGTGTTGGCTGCTGCCTGGTGGACAGAGAGGTTCTCAGGAAAACCTTCAGTTGTGACTGGCTGAAGTGCAGTATCTGTGGACAAAGTCAAGGGATTTGGGAATAGGAAAACCAGAGGAGGAAAAAGAAAACAGCAGGCACCAAGGGGCAGCTGGTAGAACTTACCTGTGAACACACATAAGATACCCATGGGGATCCTCAGACACAGATGAGGTGGCTCTGTCTTTGTGAGGGTTTGGAGAACTGCAGCGAGAGGTATGTTCCATAACCAGGGAAACTCACAAGCAGTACTGTCCTATTGCAGGAGCATAAGCTGACACCCGACTCAGAGGATGGTCCCAGCAACGGTGACGACAGCCACAGCAAGGGGAGTGGAGCAGTTCCTCTGCTGACCCCATCCAAGATAATGGTTCCTTCCGTGTGCGGAGTGTGAGGGGACAGACACCGTGAGGTGTGGGCACTTAGGGCCATTGGAGAAACAGATGCAACTTTCCCCTCAGAGGCAGGGTAGAGGATCACATTGCTGTGAATGTGGACTCATCTCTGGCTCACACCTGTAGGGTCTGCAATCCTCTTTACCCTCCTTCACTCTGGGATGACCTATGCGTGCCCATTTTCACAGTCTTACCTCTTTTATTTTAATTTATAAAATAATGTTATCATTTACTTCCTAGCATACACATTTTAGAGTCTGTTTATTCTAACACTGACCAGGCTAAGGCCTGGCTCAGCACCTACATGCATGGCCGGGGCAACTTACTTAAACCAGTGCTACTCTCATATAAGAGTCACCTGGAGATTTTGTTAAAATATTCATGCTGATTTAATAGTGTTCAGGAAGAGCCTATCGTTATGCATTTGTTACAGGCTCCTAGGTAATGCTGCTGCTGCTGTTCTTAGTCAACCCTTTGAGTAATGGGGACTTAAACTCTTTGAGCCTCAGTTGTTTCCTCATCTATAAAATGGGGAAAATAATGGTTAAGTTGTTATGAAGATTGAATGAGATGATACCAGGCAACTATTAAGTGCTTGTTAATAGGATAAGATATTTTAGTACTATATATTAGTTGCATCTTATGGGAAAACCCACAAAGGCATCCTATATGTCTTTGATGTGAATTTGTGTGTGTGTTCCGGAACAAATAACTCATTCCAAATTTTCTATTTTACATTTCCAAACACTGTAGGAATTCCTTTAAGTGGTTATTTTTGGCTGTTTATATAGTCTCTCCAGTGCAGTGAATAAATTTATTATTATTGGTAATAATAAAAATAATAATATATTTACCTTCAACATAGTACTGTATATTAATTCTCTTGTAGGCAGATCTCTGGATAAGCTACAAAAGAAATCAGATCTTTATTCATCCCCGGTGGCCTTACCCTTATTCTGGTTTTGTTAGCATGTGAAAATGTTTGTTCTGACTTACTTTCTAGAGTTACCTTTTAAGTATGGAATAACTTAATTATAGATCCCCCAGTACTAGTAACATATTGCTATGAGATTTATGTCTTTTTTCTTCAACTGAAAGCAAAAACCATCCCAGGAAGATTATAGAGAATTTCTGACTTACATTTATGTCAGAATAGCTTAAAACTTTGTTTAGTACACATATTAAAGTTTTATAACCTGTTTCCAATTTAAAGTTTTATAAAAAAGCCCCCAAATATCAAACATTTAAAATGTATCTGCAAATTTACATGTAAGAATTATTTTGACTCCTTGTAAGGGATTTTCCTTTGAATTTTATATCAAATTTTGTGAACCACTATAGGAGGGCATCTATGAGAAATAACTACTAAAAAAATCTGTTTTTAAAAATATCTTGATGATACTAAGATCACTGGTCTCCGCTCTCTCTGCAGAACCTATAAAATACATTCAAGGGCCTTTGTAGCTGCAGAAAAAAGAAGAAATGTCATATATGAAAATTTTTCCTCTAGCATTGCTAACCCTGAGGGTAGATGAGAATGAACTGATTATTTTTTAGCCCATAGAGTCTCATCTTCCCCATGGTGGCTGAAGAATTGTTAACATTTTAAGTTTCCTGAGAAGAAGTTACTCATCATCACCCCAGAATGATAATTGTCAACATTCACTGAGCTCTAGTCCAGTAGTTTTCAACACTGGCTGCACATTAGAATCACCTGGGGAGCTTTAAAAATACCAGCATCCAGGTCCTACACCATCTGGTTGGATCAGAAACTCTGAGGCTCAGACACTTGTATTTATTTTTAAGTGCTTCTGGTGATTTTGGTGTACAATGAGCTCTGAGAAACACTTAACCTAATTAATAGAACTTATTATTCAAAACCTAATTACAGATTAGTAAAATGAGTTTCACTTTATAATCCCATAACAATTCTGGGAAATCAGTATATGTGGTCATACCCTAGATTTAAGCTTAGGAGGACTAATCAGCTCACTTAAGATCATAAAGTCACCTTTTTCTTTCTTTCTCTCCAGTATCAGTTTTTCAGCTTAAAGAAAAAAAAAAACAACTTAATTCAATGTAGATATACATTCAACAAAGTTCAATTAAGGGCAATACTTGTTGAGCAATTATTCCAGACCTGAATTTCTAAGAGGCACTGGAAATGTAGTGAGATAGAGAAAATTGAACATATGTGTACTCCTTTTAGGCAGAGAACATATGAGTCACATGGGATAAGTTATAAGAACTCCCACCACCCCTAGCATTGCTCCACTTCTAAGAATTGTGTTTACACAATAGAGGGTGTCTGAAATAATTTTTAAAGGGCTCTTATTAACTGCAAATCTTTTTAATGTGAAACTTCTCTTTTATAAAGTGGAATATGCAAGTTTGGGGCACTACTGCCTCTGGTCCTCTTATCCTACCATTTGATATGCAATCTTGCCTCTCTTCCAAATAAAAGTGAATGAAATCTTAAAATACCAGTGTAAAAAAGCCTGCCCAGAACAATCAAACATTGGTCTGCCTGAGGGATTTGTCAGTCTGACTCCTCCGAGATTTTCCCATCTTGTTGTCAAGCTAAGGAGCTAGACCTTGATTAAGATCAATTTAGACCAGGTTCATTTTATCCGAAGGAAAATTTCATTCAGCATTTTTAGGAGCTGGCTGTGTTCCAGCCTAAAGGAAGAGTCAGACCTTGAGCCTGACCTTGAGGACCTCTCAGTCCAACCATGGTTGGAATCAGGGAACATGATTGAAATTCTAAATTTCAGATGCTGTGCGAGGAAAGTGGCAGGAACATAACTCATCTCTTTTAATCGAAGAAGTCTACTATATTTGAGGAAAAAATGGTGTTTCTCAGAAAACAAAATTTCAAAGAATAGAATGTTCTCTCTTGTTTCATGTTTAAATGTCTGTGATTCTCAGTCACCCACTCAGCTGACATTTACTGAAAATCTCTTGTATTCTAGGCACTGTGGAATGAGGGAAGTTAAACTGGTCAAACATGGTAGATAGACCACAAGCTCAAATCATGAAATAAAGAAATTTTTTAAAAGACATAAACCAGAAAGGACAAAGAATGAGAGGCAAAAACTGAAGGAAGGGGGTCAAATGCAAACTGAAAGAGGACTAAGTGAAGAGTTCTGTAGTGAACAGTGTCTCATCTTTGCCCTTTGGAGACACTGGCAGTCAGGGATATACCATCCCCAGCCCCACCCTCTGCAGAACATTGGTGAATTGTTTTTTCCTTTGGAGAAATGGGATAGCTCTAAAGAAAAGACTTACAGATACTGATATTTGGAGGTCCCCTAAATGACTAGGCTACCATTTAGGCTAATTATGAAAGCAAAAATTAAATGTAGCAGCCAAAACAAATGGAAGAAAATAAGGAACTTGAAAAAAATATAAAAATGCAGGGAACATAAGATAACTTTTAAAATGCAACTTTGATAAATACACTTAGATAAATAAAAGATGAGACTGCATTCATAAAAAAATAGGTATTATAGGGCTTCCCTGGTGGCGCAGTGGTTGAGAGTCCACCTGCCGATGCAGGGGACATGGGTTCGTGGCCCGGTCCGGGAAGATCCCACATGCCGCGGAGCGGCTGGGCCCGTGAGCCATGGCCGCTGAGCCTGCGCGTCCGGAGCCTGTGCTCAGCAACGGGAGAGGCCACAACAGTGAGAGACCCGTGGACAACAACAACAACAACAAAAATAGGTATTATAAAAAGGAAGAAGAGAAAAACAGCTTTTGAAAATTAAAAATATGATAGCATAAATAAAAACTTGATAGAAGATTTGGAAAAATAAATTCAAAGAAATCATCAAGAAAGTAGGGCAAAAGGTAAAGTGATGGAAAATTGGAGATCAAATGTAAGAAAGTTAGAGGATCAATTCTGGCAGCCCAGCATGTAATGAAGAGGACTCCTGAAAGAAAACAGAGAAAATAGAGGAGAGAAAATTATCAAAGAAATAATATTAGAAAATTTACCAGAACAAAAGGATGTGAGATTCCAGCTAAATGAATAAAAAAGACCAATACCCAGACACAAAAACAACATGAATTACAGAATATTTGGGATAAAGAGAAGATCCTAAAGATTCTGGAGAAACAATTTTGTTGTGAAGAAAAGAGAAGGAATAAGCATGGCTTTCAGTCTAGCAAAACTGGTAAATGGAAGACAGTGAGGCAATGCATTAAAAATTGTAAATGTTATAACCTTATCATGAATTTCAACTCAAAATAATTGATACTTCAACTATCAATCCAATATATGGATACCAAAAAATCACTTTCAGGGCTTCCCTGGTGGCGCAATGGTTGAGGGTCCGCCTGCCGATGCAGGGGACACGGGTTCATGCCCCAGTCCGGGAAGATCCCACATGCCACGGAGCGGCTGGGCCCATGAGCCATGGCCGCTGAGCCTGCGCATCCAGACCCTATGCTCCACAACAGGAGAGGCCACAACAGTGAGAGGCCCGCGTACCGCAAAAAAAAAAAAAAAAAGAAAAATCACTTTCAGACAGGCAAGTTTGAAAATTACTTACCTCCCATTTTTCTTTCTTAAGAGACTTCTAGTGGCCATACTTCACTAAAATGAGAAAATAAATCATACAGAAGGAAAATAGGAACCGGCAAAAGGGAAGATTTGACAATGGAGGGAGGCAAAGTCTGGGTAAGTTCACTCACTCCTTTTGCTTTATAGAGTGGGATTATAGCTGTCAGGGTGACTGGCCATGCTCCTATAGAAGACTCTGAAACATAAGCATTGCCAAATAGGGGTCTCCATTGTTTATCTTGGTATCACATTATGGAGCAATACTCAGTACTCTGATAAGGAATACTCAGTACTCTGATAAGCTACAAAGAGTATCATTTATATGTAAGTGGTCCATAAACAATGCATCTCAGCTCATCTTAAGGGCACATTTACCTTAAGCAGCTGGTAGTACAGTCAATCTGACTATAACTTGGAAAACACCACCATTTCACAGCCCTCATCTATTTACTAAAAGGCAAAATGTTAAGATGGTCATTCTAGGTCCGTGCTTTCAAAATACAGTACAGAATTCACAACCTTAACATCAACTGGGTTACTTATTACCCGATACCAAATTTTGCTTTTTTATCTCTTTTTTTGAGCAATTTCCTACTTATTTGTGTTACAAGATGCTCTGGATTCATCTTGGATTTTCCCTGTCCCAATTCTAGAATCAGCTCTCTCTCCAAATCATGTATATATTAAAGAAGACTATTTCAGGACAAATACTGTTATAATGAACCAGCACTGCCTAGGTGGAGGTTTCAGAAGAAATATCTGAGACAAACTCAGGTACTTATGTTTCCCCTAAATAAGAAATTATAGTCCTGGATAAACCCCTAAAGTTTACTTTAAATCTAAATCTGGGACCCACCCATTACATGGCCTATGCTTGGAATGGTTACATTATGGTGATGGAGGCCTTTTCTTGGGTCTGTGTTCTATGAATTTTGAGTAGAGTATCTAGAATATTTCCCCACTTACGCACCTCACCTGTGTGAGCAGAGCAAGAATCTGACATCCTGGGCATGTGTATACTCCTACCATGCACACCTGTACTTGCAGAAGCCCCACCTCATTTGTACTGATAAATGAAAATCAGGGCCGCTTGTGTCTATTCTTTAATTATCATGAAGATCAGTGCTGTAACTTAAAAAAAATCTTGGCACTCTCAAGTGTGAACAGATTCATGTAACATTAGTCGCTCCCCTTTTTTTGTTTATAAACTATGATAGTATCTCTTTCTATCTCCACTTGCATGGTGCCAAGACTTATTAAACTGATAGTAGTTAGGCATGCCTGGTACTAAATGAGTTAGCACTGTAGTAACTTTAGGAAATTCACTGGGGTGTGATTGACTTTAGATAAACAAACTTGCCTATAAACGTTCCAAAGTTAAAAGCATGTTTTTTTAAAACCAAAATTTGATAATAGGATGCTCTCTCATCTGCATTCAATCTTTTTTTGCAGTAAATATTCATTCATGGTATTTGAGAATAAAGGAGTTAAAAATATTCATTCTCAGTTCTCTTTTCTGTTAGTTCTATTATTACTTTGTATCATAGAAAAGAGAGATTTAAGAATGGTTGCCTGTTTGTCAAAATTTGATGTCAGATGACTTATTTTTACTCTTAGACTCATTTTGCTGTGCCCCAAGCAGTCTTCAGTATTGATGTCTTGAAGTGTGTTTGAAAAGGTGATTCCACAAGACTATTAGATGTTCTTATACAGCTTCACAGAGTTCCTTATTTCTTAGAAACTTAATTTCCAGTATGATCTGATTACCATGTTTGATCTATTACTTCTTAATGCTGAGAGTTTGGGTAGAGTACCTTTCAGCATTCAACTCTACAGAGTAACAGTAGTTCAAAGAACGTTCAAATCATGATGCTGAACAGTTGTAATAAAAAAGGTATCACAGTCTGACCTTGAAATATATCTGTGATACCCACTTGTTTCTGGCCACCTTAGGCTCAGCATGTCACAGAAACATTGTTAACTAAGAGCACAATTCTGTTTTAGCCTCAACTTTCAGAACAGGGAAACTCTAACCCCAACTCTTATTCTTCCTCACAGGTTCCAGAACTCAGGAAAGGCCTCTCTAAGAAGGAGACATTTTAGCAGAAACCTTCTTGAAATGAGAGAGGAAGAAAGGTGAAGATCTAGAGTGAGAGCAGGGCAGAATGAAGGGAAGGCCAGTGCAGAGGCCCGGAGGCTGCAGTAGCTTGGCTTGCGTATGAAGCATCAAGAAAGTCATAAAGACTAAAGCTGAAAGAGGGAGAGTGGGAGGGAAAATAGTGGGTGAAGAAGGGAGGGGGTCAATGCATACAGTTTTGTTCACCTTGGCAAGGAGTTTCAGTTTTATTCGGAGTATAGTGGGAATCCACTAGAGGATGACTTTGTACTCCTCTGTACAGTAAAGTAAAGTGACTCTGTACTTGACATTTGTGAGGAATGAGGTACAAGCGTAAGCTGAGAAGTCAGGGATGATAAGATGCCCAATGAGCACATGGATTTCTTGTAGTTAATTGCACCACCGAGGATTTGTGTTTGTTCATCTGCAGTTTTTATTATTGCTTTTTAGTTTTTTTTGTTTGGGATAAGAGTGAAAAAATGTGACCTTGACGTAGGGAACTGTGGCTTCAAGTTCTCTGTCACTTCTTGTGATAACCATTGATTCTTCCACTATTCCTTCCAGTGTGCTCCTATAACCCATTTAGTAAAGAGAAGGAAAAATCCTTTATACTCATTTTGTTACACCAGTACACAAAGAGAATTACCTTGAACTCAAATGTTCTAGAGCAGTTTTATTCATAGAGTCCTACCAGTTTATAAGCACCTCTCGCTAGGTATCTGCTCCAAGTCACTGGGTCAGAGTTTGCAAGGCTTTGGAAAAATAAAGTAACTGCTATTCTCAAAATTCTTTTAATCTCACCAGTGGCTTATTGTCCCTGGACTAGGGTTTCCCAGTGAGTCTCCTTATATCCTTGGGGTCAGGTTTCTCCTGTGCTGTTCCCTGGCATCATTGCAAAAAGACCTCTGACAGGGCTTCCCTGGTGGCACAGTGGTTGGGCGTCTCCCTGCCGATGCAGGGGACACGGGTTCGTGCCCCGGTCCGGGAGGATGCCACATGCCGCGGAGCGGCTGCACCTGTGAGCCATGGCTGCTGAGACTGCACGTCCGGAGCCTGTGCTCCACAACGGGAGAGGCCACAACAGTGAGAGGCCCACGTACTGCAAAAAAAAAAAAAAAAAAAAAAAAAGACCTCTGACAGGTCTACCCTTCTTGCCCTCCAGATACAGGAGTTCATGCTCATACTCTGACATTCTTTCATAATACATGTTCAGCGTGAAATCTGTCTAATTGGCCTTAGGGGAGTCTTGGTCTATGGAAAGGTAACTCATAACAACAGTGCATTATGGCTCTTAGGACGTATCTTCTACAGAGGGACTCCCTGTAACCTTCTAACAGATAACATCATAAGACCATTTGGATAATTAAATAAAACGCCAAATTTTCTTCTCCTGGAAATTTTTGCCTTCAGTTTCTTTACATTTAAGTCTTCAAGGAAGATTAATACTTTTATTCAATATCTGCTTTCCATCCTGTTATTGCTTGTTAGCAAATATTTACTTATTAAAGTGACTCTGTACTTGACATTGGTGAGGGATGAGGTACAAGTGTAAGCTGAGAAGTCAGGGATGATGAGATGCCCAATGAGCACATGGATTTCTTGAAGTTAATTGCACCACCGAGGATTTGTGTTTGTTCATCTGCAGTTTTTATTATTGCTTTTTAGTTTTTTTTTGTTTGGCGGGATGTCTTGCTTTTGGCAAAGAAAGACTTGTTGTTAGTGGTTTAGGCAAACAAAACTTTCTACTACCTTGTAGAAATGAAATGAAATGGTTCTCACTTTCAACCAGCAACATCTTCAGACGTGATTGTCTAATCTTTTTGCCTTGAAATAACGACCAATCATCCTGCATTTTCTCTAAAGCACCAGCAGTGCCGATACAGAGAATGAGACACTAAGGGGGATGTGCCCGGGGCAACTCTGGCGTCGTGGGGAAAGTGCTCTGCTTCTGGCAGTTCATTACTTGTTCCTCCCTTATACCGCACCGGTAGGGCAAGAGCCTAAAACATTGTACATTTTTGGACCAGCCTCATTTTGAATTCCTCTTATTGCTGCTTTTTAAGTATTTTTTAAATTGTCCAATAATGATGAATTTATTTCTTCTGGCCCCCTTTCTCTGCTTTCATCACATGCTCTCAGTTTTAGGGACATTTACATTTAGGATATTTACTTAATTCTGCTTTAACCTCAGGTTTCTGAGTGATGCATTTTTACTCCATTGTTATGTTTCATTTTGTTTTAACCTGCCGCCAGATGTACCACATAGGATAGAAACACACCTTCTGCCAGACACAGTCCTGAATTCATTAAGTTGCCATTTTCTTTACTCTCTGTGGGACCCAACAGACAAGCACCTCTATGAAAGGAGTATTTACCCAACACCAACAGCTGCCAAGAAAAATAGAAAGAAAAACAGGAGGCAAAAAGGTGGACTGGGTAGGAGAATTTATGTGTTTAGAGATTGGAAGAACTTTTTAAAAAGTTATTGTTTAGGGGTTCGGGAACATGATTCCTGCTGCTGCCGAAAGCATCCCATCACTGATTTACGGTCTAAGATCTGAGCTTAGATCATGGAACTCTTCACTTCTGACACAACATGGATTAACATCACAGCTGACCTCTGACAGGGAAATGAACATTCTGATCTCAGCGGGAGTCTCTGTAGGGTGGTAGCCCACTGGATTACAAAATAATCTCTGGTCATTAAACACATTTGGCCTCTTTAGTGTGTGGGAGAGCTCAGGGTGAATAAATGGGAGGACTGGATGTTATGCTAGGTGGAGGGTAGGCTTGCTAAGTCAGGGTCAGCCCTGGGGTGAGGAGGTAGGGACAGAAGTGTGTTGTTTGGCTGTCTGACATAACCCCTAGATAATCAAAAAACTGAAATCATGTCTTGACATTCTCATAATCCTTTGGTCCCAGCACACCCAGGGAGAGGGGAAGGGAGATGCAGGCATCAGTCCTGGCTTGTGTGAAGCAGAGGTCAGCCTCATTCCTCCGTACCCACCGTGGTTCCTCCTCACAAAGACAGCAAACAAAGTAGAGCCTATTCTTTTCTTTCTTCTTATCTCTGAAACTCTAATAGAAAAAGGACTTTCAGAGGGTTGGGGGGAAATGCAGAATAAGTATATCTTTCTTCCAGTTCATTCCAGGGAATAGACTGTCATTTTAGCTACAGCTTACAGAATGACTGACAGTCAGTCAGCCATGGGAATGAGAAGCATGTTACCCAAGAGTCACACATTTTAGAGACATTGTATTTCACGGTGAACTGTTTTCGTTTGTTAAACCATTTGGTCACCTCCACTCAGGATGACTCCAGTTCGAGCCAGGACTGACTACAGTTCCTTTACTATCTTTCTGAAATCATGGTTACAATCCGAGTCCTCCACACTCTTCTGCAGGGACTAGCAGAACCAGTGAGGAAGAACACTGAGCTTCTGGAGACTTCCAGCTCAGTGGAATAGAACCAGCAGAACATCCGGAGGCCTGGAGCTCTCCTCACACAGGATTTTGGCTCCTCTACATGATGACATTCCACCCTACATGAAGCTGAGGGTCTCTCCCTGGGGTGTTAGACCTTGTCTCACAGGACTCTCCGGCTCTCCTCATGCTCTGCAACTGCAGTTCCCTGCAGTGTTAAGTGGTGTCTCATGAACAGGTATTTCCTGGCCAAGTAAGTCCTTCTGCACTGAGGGATTGTCTAAATCTTTATGATGCTAACATGCAACTTGGACCTCTAAGGTAGCATCTTCAGAATAGATTTGACTATGAAACCCGTGTTGTCATTTTAACCAAAAATCTCCCAGGACTGACACTATGAGAAATACACAAAGGTAATTTATAGGAGCTCCTGTCTGCTGTTTAAGAACACAGCTTTATGATTCAGAGGAAGTGTAGCCCTAACACTGTAGCCCTGTTAGGAATTGAACAGTTATAGTGAATGAGAAATATCAGAGCCATATTTTCAGATTTCAGTTTAAGGGATTTTTCTTTGAACTCCCTGACTATATACAATCCCCCAATTATACAATCCCTTGGCTTAGCTGAATGATATAGTCTACTATCTAGAGCTAAGTAGAGTATATACCTGAAACATGCTAACTATTAAATTAATGTTAAACTGGAGGGATTTCTACAGTGATTTGCATTGGGGCTCTGTCCTTCAGCTTATTATTTTCAATATTTTTATTAATGACTCAGATGAAGTCATAGAACACATGTTTAACCAGATACCCTGAGGACCCAAAATCAGAAAGGATGGCAGAGTCTGATCTCAACAGACAGACAGGACTGATGGACCGAATCTAGCAAACTGAAATATTATCACAGGAATTTAAAGTCCTTTCCTAAAGCCCCTAAATCATAAGTTCAGGATGAGGAATATGTGAAAAAAATACTTAGTATCTTCAACTGGGTACAATATGAGGTAATGATGAAGTAAGGATTTAAAGCCTCAAGTAGGTTAGAAAAAGCGCATGAAATAGGCAGATTGAAGCAAGATGAAGGCCATTGGGATAATGTTTGCAACTCTGCAAGGAGCACAGGCTTGATTGAAGTTATGTCCATAAACACCCCATCCCCTGTGAGCAAACAGGCCAGTATGTGCAAGAACGTAGATGGGTGTCACCCCCTATACTCCCCGGTGCAATAAGTGCAGCATGACTCACTGAGATTGTAATTCAGGAATGGTTACACATTTAAACAATACTCAACAGTCTCTTCCAAATTCTTATAAATCAAAGTAATTCTGGTTCACTGACAAGTCCCAACACTTTCCTTGGCTAATAGACTGATTCTTCCTAGTAAAAGCACTTAAAAATTCATCTCCCTGAGGACATAGACCTCAACTGATTTAGATCCAGTTAAACTATTCCATCTTTAGAATCCAAATATCTTTTTGACTTATAGATTCAATAATGAAACATATGTAGTTGCCACCAACTTATGCCAATGGAAGTATGTTTTTTCTGGTTTCTCCTTGTAAAGTCCTGATTGTGTGGCTTTCCAGTTCCAACTCCCAGCCTCATGCAGCCTTGAGACCACCATCTTCTGTCCCTGTGCAGACATGAAACTCAAGTCTTTGCATGATTAAGACTGAAAACACCCCATGTGTACACCACTCCTCACTCTAGTTAGCAAAGTCCACTTCCAGTAATGGGATCACTATCCTGATTTTCAGATTGTTTTTTTTTTCACATATGTAAGATTTACTTTTTTTCCCTTACAAATGTAACTATGCATTTAAAATAATGGGTATTGCAACTTACCAGCATGTGTAGATGTTTGCAGAAAGTTAGTATTAAAGTCATCTGATCCATAATATCGTTAGATCCAAAAATTCTCCAGTTGAATCATTATAGTTCAGAGTGCTAGAAGAAAATAAGAAAGGATGGACTATGAGAAACTGAAAGAAACACTCTAAAGTACTTTGTAAGATGAAAACTACCAATGTTATAGTCATCTTTCTTCATAAAATGCCCTTTGGTTTCTCCTTGATATTGCTGAAAAAAAAAAGTCTCTGACAGAGCATTTTCCTTAAGGTATTGTATATACTTCTTTTGAGCCTATCAATGAAGTGGTATTTAGCCCAAAACTTGGAAAAGATTTAAACTTGGAGACAAGAAAAAAGGGAAGAAAATAAAAGAAATGAAAAGAGAAGAAGATAAAGAAAGGAGAAAAGAAAGGGAGGGAGAGAGAAGAAGAGGGAAAGAACGGAAGCAAGAAAGAAAGGAAGAAAGAAAGAAAGAAAGAAAGAAAGAAAGAAAGAAAGAAAGAAAGAAAGCCAGTATGACTGACTGCCTTTTCTAAATGGCAGACTTCAAACTCTAACCAGGAAATCTTGCAAATGCATTCCTTAAGCCCTTAGCTTATTCTGATAGGAGTAAAATAGCTTAACATTTTCAACTTCTTTTTTAAAAAAATCAAATCTTGGCTCATTGTCCTACAGGAACTCTTGCTCTATGCTGAAGAAATGGCCTCTGTACTCAGCTGACTCTGAGATGCCCACTCTGCTCTCAGGGATTCTGCCCTTCACCTGAGAAGACCACAGTGATTGAAGCTCATTGTGCCTGGCCCCTCTGCTCCTGGTCACACTTACTCTCTATTCACCACATTTTTCAAGAAGGAGGGGAAAGTATGCAAGGAACAAATCTGTCCTCTCTGTCCTCTCACTATGGCTTCACCCCTAGGGAAGAGGAGTAAGCATTCATGATTCAGACTTTTTGGTTTCTCTCTTTTAGAACCTACCTGCTCAAAGAAAGGACACATTCTGCTCTGCTCTTCAGACCAAGGTAACTAGACCTTCGTCTGGCTCCAAGCTGTCTTCAAAAGACATGTCTGAAAACCCATGCCTCTCTTTTCCTTTTAGTCTCTGGGAATTGCTAGGCACAGATACCTAGGTTTGCAGATTAAAACTGTCACATGGATGAGTCAATCCAGTCTTGACTTCAGATTGGAAGAAGAGAAAATGAAGTAGTCCAACCACGGCCACAAGCATCAAATTTAATCTCATCAGTTAAAATAAAAAGCTGATACTTGTCCTCCAGTTTTCTGATTCGTAGATCACATTTCTCAACTGAGTATTGGAGTTAAGCAGAAGATTTATGATTATCAGCCTTAAGTCACAAGTTCTGCCTCCCCTCTTCCTCTCCGCCAACTTTTTGCTTCAACCACCGACCAGCAATGTCTTGGAAATGCAACTCTGATGCTGTTACTCTACTTACTTGAGACATTTCAGTTGCTTTATGCATCAGTGTCTAATACCATAATATACAAGCATTCAGCACCTGCTTTCCTCTGCAGCCTTATTTTTCATCACCTTTCCAGTTATGTTCTATTCCTCAATAATAAAAGTTCTAACAGAACCTAATATTCTCACTTTCCACCTTTACACAGTTATGACAGATTATTACTCTTGAGCCATAGAAAACTTTGAAAATGCCTTTCGAATAATCCAAGAAAAGTAAATGATTTTTGGCATAGACTAAGAATGCATTTTTGTATGCAAAACATTGGAATATGATATATGTGATAACTATTTAAAATATTCTTATTATAAAAGCAATATATGTTTGTTATAAACAGTTCGTAATCTTACAAAGTGAAAAGTGAAAAATAAAATCTCCTCTCCCTCCCACAATCTCCCAAATTCTGCTCCCCAAAGGAAATGTTATGTATGTTTTCTATGCCTATATAAATATTTATAATACACATATTCAAGTTTTTTCCTAGATGAAGTTTCACGCTGTTTTGCAACTTCCTTATAGGACTAATTATTTATATATATACATATCTATCTATTTATCTATATATATATATATACACACACATATATATACACATTTACCTACTTTTTGTATCAGTTGTTTGTGTATACACATACATATGGATTCTTATTAACATCTGTGTATTCTGTAGTGAAAACATGACATTATTTATCTGTCATAAACCATACTGATGTAAATATTTTCCTTTTTTTGCTATCTCAATAGCCTATATTTGGGTTTTTGGTTTTGAACCCAGCTAAAAATCTTTTTTTTTTAAGTTTATCCAGTTTGTATTTATTATAGTAGATATATTTGGTCATTTTTTTAATATGTGATTTTATTTTATATTCTGTCATCTTACTTTTTATTAGTTTCCTTCTTACCACTTCTCCTTTATTTATCTAAAGTTTAGACACAACAGTTTTTGCTTTTTTTTGTCTATTTATTTTTTCATTCTCCTGATAAGCAGTTCTGCTACTGCTTAGCTTTATAATTTTAAATAATATTTATATATATACTTAAAACTCTTTTTTTAAATTTCTCAATTTTAAACAGTACATATTGACCCACTTAAAAAAAAAAACCAGTACATATTGACCCACATATTGAGAAAGAAATTTAAAAATCAATGCTTCAACACAAGTAGGAGATGACTACAGCACCAAACCACGTATTTTCAAAAATTTGTAAAATTTGTGAAAGAGGGTCAAATTGAGGGAGTACAAGTGAAAACCTCTAAGTAATCTTACATGTTACTTTCTCTTGAATTCAACAAATAACGCTTTATCTTTTATGACAAAAAGTAGGATTTGGGGTGGCTAGAAAAAAATGTTGAAACAACTCTGTGAAAGTTTGACTCCAAATACATAGAATGGTAAGAAAGAGTCTAAGGGAGGGATGACAGAGTCACACCATCTTGGGCTTTTCTTGATTAGACTCCTAACCCCAAAAGAGGTAGAAATGAAGAAATGTTGTAACGAACTCGATTTGTATTTCCTACCAGAGTGAAAATAAGCACGACATCCCCAAACAGAAGGAGTTGGCACTACTAAGCTTCAGGGAGAGCCATCTTGGCCTCCTGCCAGGCCATGGGCTCTCTCCACAGTGTACGAAGAGAGATGTGGAATCCCTGGAAGATGAGCAGGGATGGTCTCCAGAGAAACACCCAGCAAATACGCAGAGAACATATTCTGAGAAAACAGACTCCACTGCTGACCTGAATCACCCTCTCTATGCCTTCCCACATTATTCTTGGACAAATAGCAGATCTAGATGGAACATTAGATATTGAAAAATAAACAAGGGACAGAAAGGACTCAACATAAGACCTAGGTACATATTCAACAAAATGAGAACATGTCCAAAACTATTATAAGTAACAACAAAATTGCATACACTTTAGAAGAATTACCTGGGTTAGAAGAGAATATTCCAGATAAACCATTTCCTATATTTTCCACAAAAAATGTTAGTAAGATGATGAACTCGAAGAGATATAAAACATCAAGGCATTGACCTTGTAGTTGTCAAGGCCCCCCTCAGCCAAAGACCCCTTGGGAATCCCACGTCTTCTGGGGTCACCCTTTTTGGTGACTTACCCTTCAGATTTCTCCACATCCTCTGGACTCTGCTCTCTGCCTCAGCCCAGAGCAACCACTGTGAATGCCTGGATTCCAGCTTTCTATGTTGCCCTCAGGAAATTATATACAGTCATGGGGCTGGGACAATCATGGGTCTTACCTCATGGATTTTCTTTCTCTTAAGGACTTCTGTCTTGCAATGCCTGTTGTCCAAGGCCTGGGCCCAGTTGCCTCATATTGCGGGCTGAGGTGTCCATCCTGCAGCCATTTACAGAGAAGAATTAGTGTAGCACCAGTTACTCCATCATAACCAGAAGCACAGGATGTCACTTATTTTTATATCCAAATTGAATTCCTCTTCTAACCAGCCCTTTGCAACTATCATTGCTTTTGTATTTACTGGATATGGTGGACTTAATATTGTTCACAAAACATGTAAGAATATGCACAAACACAGAACAACATGTCAGAGATGAAGGCTGAAATAACTCATAGCTTCTATTATCTCTTAGTGACAGACACATTGCTGAAACTAGGCTCTGCTGTGTAGCTTTGTTTGTATTACTGAAAATTCATTAAAAATAAGTTTTTAAATAGAGAAGTTTCTGGATCCAAATTGCTAATCCCTACCCCTGCCAATTAGTGACTTAGTTTAGTAAATATTGCAATGTGACGTCAGAAGGTATATTTGTAACATACACTCACCTTGAGTCACTCACCATCAATCTTACCTAAATCAGGTAAGATTTAGAAATTAAATTTAAATTAAATTTAATTTAAATTTAATTTAATTTAATTTAAATTTAAATTTAATTTAAATTAAATTATAGAAATTCTTTCAGAAGCAAATCAATGATGAGTGAAAGTTTGGAAAGGTCGTGAAGATGCAGGGGAGGAAGACTCAAGCAAGGAGTCTGGGGCCCCAAAACTAAGGCCAAGCATTACCAAGTAATAGCTCTGTCCAATTGCTAAGAAGATTCCCAGGCAGAGGACTGCAACCAGTCCACAGCCTGTGGTGCACTTTTGTAAAGTGTGACTTCTGGGATGTCAAAGGATGATTTGAGGCTCTGTATTTGGTTGTTTTGCCATCTCCGTTCCTGGCTTTTGTAAGTGCAAGTCTTCTTAGCACTGAGAACTGACTGGGTTTTCTAGCCTCCTGATGAAGCCCTGAGTGCTGTTCCTCCCTTGTTAGAAACTTAAGTTTGTTGCCAACCCAACTGGGCAATGTGACAATAGTTGACTGAGTTATGCACTTTTTGAAGTCCTTTATGTGTATCAACACACATAATCATCACAAGAACCATATGAAGTAGGTATTATTATTATTCCAGGTTTATAGATAAGAAACTGAAAATAAAGCTTAAGTCATTTTTCCCAAGGGTCCATGGCTAGGAAGTGCAGAGCTGAGTCAAAGCCAGACTCTTCCCAGAGTCTGAGCCATTCTCCATTCTGCTTTCCTGCCTCTCAGTATACTGAAGTGCTTACTAAGTGCTGCAGATTCCTGGAGAGCTAGGAATTTCTGTGCTACCAAGAATTTTCCAGAATATTCAGCTTGTGTTGTAGGTAAAAATATACTTTCCCCTCTGCCCTGGCTATCACTTTTCAATGGACACCACCTATTTCCTTTTCTCTTCAATGAACATCTGTTTCACAGGATCTAGGTGACCTGGTTAGAATATTGCAATTGGAGAGAGGTGGGTGGTGTTGCAGTGAATTCCAGCCAAGGCAAACCTTCAAACCCAGCAGCCCTAATGCTCTCCCACACAGTGCACAATTTTGTTTGGTGGACCAGTTTCGATTTAGCATCCAAGTAACTTGTCACTGCCTGGTTTACACGAGAGGGTGTACTGTGTGTGAGCATGTGTATGCATAAAAGTGAGTTTCTTTCCACATTTATATCTCAGGCCAGATGGCTCCGGGGATATAACTTGAAAGCATTATAAGTGGAAACAATTCTATTTACTTTCCTGCCATGCATTTTCTATGTAGAAAAGGATTCTTTTTACTAAAAAATAAAAAATTGCTAGAGGACAACATTACTTTTATTTTATATATTGAAGGCAATTTACCACCTTTCAATTTAGAAGGAGTTATGTGAACTGATTTTCACAGCCATTCCATGTGTTATGGTAGTGTGCTCTGCTCGGCAGATACAGAGTAAGTGACTTTGTGCTGTAGGTTGGGTTGACTTGAATCAGTAACTATAAAATGCTGCCTCCTCTGTTGGAAATGAAACTTTACTTTCATTCCTG